>NW_022145617.1:2213933-2268206 GCF_002938485.1 Sitophilus oryzae | reverse complement strand
GATTCACCAATCCGCTGTGCGTATATGATCGTTTTTTCTCCCTCAGAGCGAGCCTAGCCTGTGTACCAACCTTTACCCACCTAAAAAGGGGTTGGTGCACCTGTACTTCTTGGTTTGTGTTTGCCTATCTATATATACAGGAGTTGTAGTAAAGTTACTGTGCTTTGTAATGGATCTTTGTGGTGTATATAATGTGATATGATTGCTTTTGAGTGAAACTAGTGGATGGTATATAAGGATATAAGTGTACGTATTCGCATTGAGGGATCTGTCGCAGTTCCTCGAGCTGGATAACGATTTGCTCAGGGGGTACCGAACTATGCTGGACATGGGGCCGGATATGGTTAACGACTATGTAAGGAGTTATTAATAAAAATACACGAAACAAAGGAACAGGGTTGGGTAACTGCACGTAGAAAATTAATTTTCTACGTGGGTGTAGAAAAGTGCGTAGAAAATGTATTGAAAGCTGTATTTTGTTAAACCTAAAACGCTGTCTGTTTATAATAATATGAAAATTAATGTTTAAGCTAACAAAAAAGTCTTTAGAAGACTACTTTTCAAGACTATTGTGGTATGGAGATTTGTATGTTGATATATTAAATATATTTGCTAAATCGGTACATAATAAATAAAAATTAAAGTTATGGTTATTAGTTTATTTCTTGTACTAATACCAGGTGCGTCTCAAAAGTGGCTCAATATTACTTTTATATTTTTTCAGATAAAGGAGATTTGGTATGTTTGAATATGACATAAATTAGGATTAATTGACGTATTCAATTGTCTTTGGTCACTTCCTGTTTCACCGGAAATGACTACAACTTTTGATTTTTAAATGACACCCTCGGTGTTTATTTACTTTATTCGATAGAAAATGACACTCTGAATAGAATGACATATCATATGTCAACTTTTGACATTTTCGCATAATATAGTTTATTTGAAATTGTAACATGCGGTTTATAACGACAATTTGACTCGAAATACCAAGTATGTGGTACCAAATTATTCGTAAAAAAATGCTTTTTCCAAATATGCTAATGAGCCACCCACGTTCCATTTGAAAAAATTGAGATATGATTAAAAATAAGATTTAAGCATCTTTTAAGCGGCCAGGACAAGACACGAAAAATATTAGACGATCATTTGAGTTGGTTAGTATTTTGCCAAGGCTTCTTGATTAAAAATTAGTGTTTTTAACACAGCCATGGCAATCTAAATTGTAATTTAAAATGCGATTTTTTAAGCGAAAATGTCAGAAGTTGACATATGATATGTCATTTTATTCAGAATGTTATTTTCTATCGAATAAAGTTAAAAAAATTATAAGGATGATCCACTTTTGAGACGCACCCGGTATAAAGAAAATATTTGGTTTTAATCGAAAATGCAATTAAATAAAGATATTTTAGAGGACATAAATAAGATAGCTTTAAGTTTACACAAAATCTACAATCTAACACATATACCTACTTTTAAAACAAATAAAAGGCTGGTGAACTAACAAACCAAATCTCGTTTTTTTTATCTAAAAAAATTAAAAAGTTATAGGGGCCAGTCACTTTTAAGACGCACCCGGTATATAAACTCAAAAAAAAGCAGTTTTCAATATACAAATCTAATCTTCTACGTCTGTATATATGGAGAGAATTAGTTGGTGTAGAAAATTAATTTTTTACGTCTAGAAAATACGGTAGACTATGTAAAACTTTCTTTACCCAACCCTGCTAAGGAATAACAATATTTTTCAGGAATTTTTGTTTTTTGCTTTTGTGGTTAAACAGGTATACGTGGTGTTAGATTCCCTGAGCTGGCTATCTATAACTGATCATACAGTCTCAGGGCTTTGATAAAAGCCAGTATCTGAGACGGTTTTACAGAGGTTAGTTCTCCATCTCCGATATCAGTCGTACCAAAGTTTATGATACGAATGTTTGTCGTCCCAGCGCACTCAGTGATGGGAGGTGTTTCCCCATTTTCCCCAAAGAATCTGCATTCGCCGTTGTTTCTTAGCTTCAATCTACTTACTTGTTCATTGAGATTGAGGAGACAGTGTCCTGTTATATGAACAGTAAATGTATGATCGATAAAGAAATATAAACCACCAAAAATCCGAATGAAAACAAAATTATCTCGAATACGCTGGAAAATACCAGCTTGGTTATAATCCGGAGTAAATTTTGCGAATTTTTGAATTAAACGTCATTTGTCATTGTCACAAGCGTAGGGATAAGTGAGGACGTTAGGACAAAAAGCAAGATTATCCTGTCGGCATAAATGGATATTAAACGGGTTATATTATAGTCATTAATTAACTTAGGGAAGGTTTTTGCTGTTTGAAAGCAGCAGGCTCGGCATAGAGGATTATTTTACGCCAGAACATTGCCAAAAATTATCTTTTCTACAAATGAATGATAGATTTTCGCAATTGGGTGAGTCTTAAATAAGTGCAAATATTTTTAGGGGAAGTATATTTCGACACCAGAAAAACGATTATGAGCTTTTTCGCGAAACATTTTTTTTTAAATTCGGAATTTTTTGGAAATTTTTTTAGTTTCTAGTTAAAGAACATAATTTCTTGATAATATGGCAACATAGGTAGTAGATTAAATTTACACGAAAGAAAACCCAGAAAAGATCCAGGGGTTCTCAAAATTTTAGCAAACAATCATTTTTTTTGGAAATTATTTGAATAACGATAAAGAGAAAATATGTTTCTTTTATCGAGATTTACCAGCCCGTTTGAATAAGAAGACTAAGGAAGGAGCATAATGCTATCCACGTATTCATGCATGGTGGGCGGAAAAAGGACTCTAGGGTGGGGATCCTTGACAGTTCTGTATGACGATTCATTTGACACATTTAAATTTGATTTGAACTTTTGTGGATTTGTCAGTCTTTACGGAGCTTATTTTATGTTATTTATTATTTATTCTACTACTGATAGTTGCATAAAGGTAGTAAATCTAGATGGAAATTGTGGCAGAACTTAAACTAACAGTGACACTATCGCGATTTATCGAAAAGACTCTAAAATAGTTGGTTGTGTAGCGTGTAGCGTGCGGTAGATCTCGGCAAACATGTGTGAAATAATGGAACAACTTTTCGCTAGTAAGTGACTATATAATATACATACGTGTAGTAAACCGATCATTTATGAAATTCACTTAAATTAACTAATTATATTTTTTTTCTTGCATTTTTGCTTTTATTTACTACTTGTCAAAGATTAGATGTCAAAGAATTTAGATACGCCAATTTGACTTACCTGCTTCAGTAGCGTATAGGATGTTTATGGTTATAAATAATTATTATAACTTAACAATCTTTATTAGAATTTTATATTTTTATAACAATTTTAATAACTACCAACATTTATTCACAACGTAAAATAAAAAAAATATTGAGTCTACCCCACGTCTACCCTACATCATAGTTTTACATTTTTTAAATAAAATTAGAACGGCACTGATAAACCGGAATTTAAGTCGGCCATATTTGAGGCCCATCGCGGTGGACCTAAGATTTTTGATATGCTCCTTAGTCTTCTTATTCAAAGACCAGCCCTGAAAATATTTGCACTTATTTAAGACTCACCCTGTAGAATGTTCAGCCATCGTTCAGCGTCACGTCATAATATATTGTTGAACTCTCTCAATCACTTGACAACCAGATGAAAGAGATTGCTGACGTCATTACGGCATTTTGTAAATTACTGCGTATTTTTTTTAATCATTGTCATTGGCATTTGATTTGGGGTTATAATTTTATTGACGGACATCGATCAATGTCAAAATTAAAAATTAGTTGTTGCTGTCAAACAAAATTCAATTTTTTTAATGGCAAAAATGTCTCAAATATTCAACCAAAATGAACAAGAACACATTGCTAAGCTTATAAATTATTTTTCTTGAGAAAGAGACGTTGGTACAACACTCTTGCCCGTGGATGTCGTATATGAAGTAAGTAAAATGCAAAGGTGTAATATTTCTATATAAAATAGAAATTGATAGCGTTTTAAGATAATATAGCGAGTTGCTGATGGCTTTAAAAATAGGAATTTCAACAGTCCAAAGGATTGGAACTACAGGACTCGTAACTGAAGAAGAGTTAAAAAATGAAAAAAATTCCGAAAAAAACGGAACTCGCTCAATCAATAGCTTTGTTCGGGTTCTTGTTATTACCGATTCTGAACCGTCCTAGAACTGTGATGCGTATGCGTAGAAGGAAATATGAAGACATTATTTCATTTGCGCATGCGCTGCAGAGATCTAGGACTGTTCAGAATCGGTAATAACAAGAACCCGAAAAAAGCTAATAATAGCTTACTTCGGGTTTCTCTTATTACCGATTCTGAACCGTCCTAGAACTGTGATGCGTATGCGCAGAAGGAAATATGAAGACATTATTTCATTTGCGCATGCGCTGCAGAGATCTAGGATGGTTCAGAATCGGTAATAACAAGAACCCGAAAAAAGCTAATAATAGCTTACTTGGGGTTTCTCTTATTACCGATTCTGAACCGTCCTAGAACTGTGATGCGTATGCGCAGAAGGAAATATGAAGACATTATTTCATTTGCGCATGCGCTGCAGAGATCTAGGACGGTTCAGAATCGGTAATAACAAGAACCCGAAAAAAGCTAATAATAGCTTACTTCGGGTTTCTCTTATTACCGATTCTGAACCGTCCTAGAACTGTGATGCGTATGCGCAGAAGGAAATATGAAGACATTATTTCATTTGCGCATGCGCTGCAGAGATCTAGGACGGTTCAGAACCGGTAATAACAAGAACCCGAACAAAGCTAATATAGAAACATACTTAACTTTTTCTAAACAATATGATCTGATCTCAGACACACCCTAAAACACTAACTATTTGACATATAATTATGACGTAACGGCGAACAAATACTAAACAAAAATTTAGTATTTTTGCATAATTTTACGAAATAATATAGTTTTAGAGAATTGTTTACAGATATTTACTGACTGTTACCAAACGATACCATTTTCACAATTAGTTTTGCGTGTTTTACAAATGAAATTTAAACCATAAATACAATATTGTAGTAAAATTCAACTAATTTCAATTATTATTGTGAATCGCTCTGTAGACTGTTGCGTTGCGTTGTGTTCTCGAAAAAGCCGGAAAAGCGAGAACATAAAAGGGAAAACTAATACAGTGTTCCCCTTGTCTGGAAATACCCAAATTTATCTTTAGTTTTATACACAAAACTTTTATAGTCGTCGCATGCAACATGGCGAAGGGACCAACTGCACGTCTGGTAAAAGTTTTACGACTAACTTTTCCGGAACATCCCTGTGTTTTCCTTAAAAATCTTTTCAGGATTTTGTAGCACATAATTTAAAAATATGGGGATTGTTTGGTAATGTAGAACACGTAATCACGTAAGAATTGACAGTCTTTTTTATATTTTTATTTTGTTTTGTAATGCTTTTATTTAATAAAAATGCACTTGATTATTTCATTGGTTAAAAAGGCCTCTTTTAATTCATCGTTTACAGGCTATATCGATTCTTTTATACAGGGTGTTTCAAAGAATATGTGCCATGTGGGGAGACGTAAAAATAACATGTATTTTTCACATAGGTCCGATTCTGCTTTGTTTTGTAGCTACAGGGTGTTGAAGTCTTAATATTTTTTCGATTTATTGTAATTTTCTTGTAGTAGAATTAGAATTAGAATGAGTGGGAGGGGGGTTAACCACTGCGACCTTACAGATCCATTGTGTCCCCCTTTCTTGAGTCATAACTCATCATACAGTCCCAGGGCTTTGACAAAAGCCAGTATCTGGGACGGTTTTATAGAGGGTTGTTCTGCATCTCCAATATCAGTCGTACCAAAATTCATGGCACGAATGGTTGTCGTCTCGGCGCACTCAGTGATGAGGTGTACTGGTGTTTCCCCATCTTCCCCACAGAATCTGCATTCGCCGTTTCTTCTTAGTTTCAATCTACTGAGGTGTTCATTGAGGAGACAGTGTCCTGTTAAAAACCCCGTGACAATCCGAAGATTGTTCTTACTTAAACCCAGGAAGATCTGTGATTTTTCTTGATCGTAAGCCCTCAGAAACTTCTTCGAGTGTCTTAGACCGTTGCAAGATTTCCATTCCAGGTTGCGGATGGAATCTTCCAAGTTCTTGAGCTCCGCCTTGAGTTGGTTACCACTTGGAAAGCAGAACGGTTCTGGTCCAGTTAGTGGAGTGTTCGCTCCTTTCCTAGCTAGATTATTTGCTTTTTCATTGCCTTCTATCCCTTGGTGAGCAGGCACCCAGAGTAGGAGGACTTTGTTTTCTTTGCCCAATTTATTCAGCTTCTCTATGCATTCTTTGACCAATTTCGAATTGATTGATACTGAGTTGATCGCTTTTAACGCTGCTTGACTATCAGACAAGATGGCTATTTCTTGTTTCCGATAGTTCCTATCGAAGATAAGTTGTACGCATCTTTCGATAGCGTAGATTTCTGCCTGTAGGATACTAGGGTAAGTGCCCATTGGTTCGGAGTATTTAGCTTTCGGCCCAAACACTCCGATCCCTATTCCCGTATTGGTTTTGGAAGCATCAGTATACCAAGTTATGGTATGGTTTTTTAACTGCTGGGCAAGCGTTTCGCTCTTCCAATCCTTTTTATTGCTCAATACTACATTGAGATGTTTCTCAAAGTTGTACGTTCTTGGCATATCGTCCACTGGGAGTTGCAGGAGTGGTATTTCCTTTATGAGGGTGTTCCAAGCCCCTGATCTGACAATTCTCCCAGTACTAATTCCGTTAGTGACCATTCTAATCATTGTCGCATTGGCATATCTACCAATGACAATGTGCAGTGGTGTTTGATCTAGAATGACCTCCATTGCTGCTGTTGGACAGGTTTTCATGGCTCCTGTGATGCAAACGCATGCTAGTCTCTGGACTTTGCATAGGTTTAGCCTTGTAGTAACTTTTACCCTCAAATTTCATTCGAAACGCTAAAAATACTTGTAAGAAAATTATAATAAATCGAAAGATTATTAATATTTTAACGCTCTGTAGCTACGAAACAAAGCAGAATCGTACCTACGAAAAATAAATCTTATTTTTACGTGAGGAATCTCCTCACGAGAGATGGCACATGTTTTTTGAAACACCCTGTATTTTATGGTTTGTTTAGGTCTACTCTGTGGTCTGTGTTCCATGAATGTTGAACATTCCCCTTTTTTAAATAAAATTTTTCGTTCAATAGTTGTTGGTGGGTCTTTTCAGATTATTTTGATATTATATTTGGCTAAAAACAAAGGTGTAGGGATTATTCAAGAAAATTGTATCCTCATTTGCTTTGATTTTGGATGGACATCAACCGAATAGATCTAGTGACATTTTGTTACAGGGTATTTTATTGATTGTATTTCGTTTATTGCTTTGATTTTTTAATCAATTAATAGTCAGCTCAACATTGTGTCAAATAAAATAATTTATTTCTTGAAAATTATCTCATAAAATAGTTGATAATTATCGCAAGGTGTGGTTTAATTAATATATATACTTTAATAGTTCAGCATATACTTAAAGGAATGTTGACATTTAAGTGGGTACTTTAATAAAAACGTACTCATATATCACTATATTTTTAATTATGTTTTTTATACATACTGTGATCTTTAAAATAAAAATATTACTTCTGTTTATGGAATAAAATAATCTACACCAACATAAAATACGTAGATATGGACTTTGAATTATTTAAAAATATATTTGCTACATACTTTTTTGTGTGGGATTTTTTCTGAAAATATTGAAATTCTGTTTGGCTATTTTTGTAAAAAAATATGCAAAGGCAAAATAATTTCAATATTTTTTTACATTTTCTATCTAAACGAGTTTTATCGAATATATTCATATAAAATATTTAGAATATTTTAGTTAAAAAAATGTATTTTAGTCAAAATAGTTAAAATTCTTAATAGTTCTATTTTTAAACAATATTTTATTTCAGTGTTTTGAATATACAGAGTGAGTCTTGAATAAGTGCAAATGTTTTTAAGTATATATTTTTAATATTATTAAAAGATTATTACCAGTATAAATAATAAATACATTTTAATAAAGAAAAAATATATAAAAATGGATGGTTAACCAAAAAAACGATTATTTTGTAATTTTAAATATTGTAATTAACCTTGTATACTTTTTAAAAGCGTTGTATGCTAAAAATATCAGCGTATGTATGCGTCAACTTGGCAAAAGTTAGGTTCACGCACGGTATATTTGTTATAAAAATCGTGTTTTCAAGCGTCACACTTTACAGGCGCCAATTTTGATTTATTATTTATTGGCTTCATTAAAAATCGCGAATAATTTTATTAGGGCTCACTTTAGAGATGTGTAAAGGTATCGATATGTCGATGTAGTTTATTAAAATATATGTATAGCCCAGTCAAATTAGACAAATCGGTGGGAAAAAAATCTCACAGTTTTGAAAATGGTTTCAATCGATTCCTCTAGACTTGTGCTGATAAGTGTTAAAAGTTCCCGAAGATAGACGATGAGCTCGAGGAGAGGGGAGGGTTTAAATGTCACGTTTATGTGTGTGTTGTGTGACTTAGCTTATACCTCAGAAAATAAGACATCGACGAAAGATTACCGTATATAAAAAATTGAAGGCCAGAAAATTCGCTACAAAAGTGGATGTATGCATTTTGCAAATAGAGCTAGAAAAAAATAAAAACGCACTCAGAGCAATTGGGTTTTTCTCGAATATTTTCGGAAGTAATCGGATTTTTTAGATATCGAAACATGGACGTTGTAGGGCTGAGCAAGACGCAATCGTTCCTCTAATTTAGTCACCTTAATTTACGAGATATGTGTAGTGTGTTTTCTTGAACTAATATCGAAATTTTGTATATCGATATTTTTCTTAAAATGCACATCCCTACGGTAAACGATAATTCCTTATGGACGAGGTTGGTGGAACCAGTTGTTGGCCAGTTGGCCTTTCAGGCTCACGAGTAAAACTAAACTGGAGTACTTAAATTTTATGATTTAATAAAATATGTCTGAAATTTATGATGTGCCGCACTATACTTAAGTGCAGTCGTATGATTTTTCAGTTGTGTAAGCGGATTTATTTTTAATATACCGAGAATAAAAATTATAGCTATACTTACATGGCTGTCACTAAAATATTTATTTCACTAAAACTTCGTCTTCACATAAGATTTTGTTCGTTGGTTTTGTGTCACAGGTAAAACTCTTGGACCCTCTTGAAAACTGACTGTAAGGATTTAATTCTAAACTCGCAAAGGAATTTATAATGCTCAGTACGAATAAAATGCGGATTACAACAGGCCTCTTGACAGGACATATGGCTGTCAAGTGGTACTTGAACAAACTCAACTTGTATCAAGGAAGTTTTTGCTGCATATCCTGCGTTAGTAGAGCACTGAGAGGCTCTGGGGCACAAGGAACACTTTTTATTTGGAAAAGCAAGGATAGTACCGAGGAACTATGCTCACCTTCTATCAAGAGGTGGTGCAGAGTACAGGAGAGTGGGTGCAGCCATATAAATCATCCTTTGTTCTTCTTTCGGTGTCTCTTCTTACCGAAGATTGACCTCAATATCCATAACAAATTCTTCTTGTTGTTCTGCTGTTTTGAGGAGTGTTTGAACATTCGTTCCTGGTCATTCTCTTATATTTTTCCTCCATGACATATGTATGTCTTCTGCAAAATAAATAAGGAAGATGAGCTTCTTACCGAGCAAATATCGCTTCTAGATCAGAAAAATGAACTTATTGCTCAACGAACGAAACTAGCAAAAATACGGACATAACACAGACTTGAAAGAGGTCAGCTACAGAAGAAGTGAAGGGAATTCCAGTTGTACAGATTCATTTGTAAATGATCTGGAAAATTGGCCTGAAGACAGACTAGCGAATCAAAATTATGTGGGAAATTGGTTAAGATGGAGTCGTAAAAATAAAGATAATGAAGTACAAAGAAAAGAGAAATTTACAAACCAGAAAAAAACAAGACAACCAGGTGGAAAGAAGCGACAGAAACGTAGAAAGGTAGAGAACACAGAAATTAAAGAAAATCAAGACAGAAAACAAGAAAACTACAGTACACCAGATTCGGAAAATGCAAAAACATGTTCGAAAACAGCTTTGGAAAATTTTGACATTAGAACTTTTTTAGCTCGTCAAACAATTGATAAAGATTTACCAATTTTTTCAGGAAATATTAGGGAATGGTTCCACTTCATATCGCATTACAATAACACTACCAAATTACTTGATCTAAACGATGAGGAGAATTTATGTCGGCTAAGGGTACGTTTATGTTGGAGCTGCGATAAACGATAAAAGCAGTGAATTAGCGCTGCTCTTATCGTTGCTCAACTGCCAAGCGTGTCTCGACGCGTTGCTCCAAAAAACGTACATATAAATTAATATAATAATATTCCTTGCTTCGCTACTATCGCTGCTCTTATCGTTTATCGCCGCTCTAACATAAACGCACCCTAAGGAAGTGTCTGACTGGTGACGCAGAAAGAGCAGTGCAAGGTTTGCTAATGACAAATGGTCCGGCGGAAAAAATAATCTACATTTTACAAACTCGTTTTGGGAGACCTGAAAGGTCCAGTTAGTGAGATCCTTTGTAGCAGAATACAAAGCCTATCATTACCTAAAAAATATCGATTTTTCAGCATTAATACACTTCTCTGTTCTCTGTCATGTTAGGAAGTTTGGTTACAACGCTCGAGTCTCTGAAAATGGAAAATTACCTAACATGTCCTGAACTTCTTGGCGCATTAATTCAAAAATTACCTTATTCAATGCAGATCTCTTGGACAAAACATAAATTGAGACAAACCTCCGGAAATGCATTAAGATGTTTTCAAGAGTGGATACAAACAGAAGCAGAAGCTGTACAAGGGCTTCTTCATTTGAGGCCTGGAGGAAGTGATCACAAATTTCAACATACGCTAGTAACCCAAAATAGACAACATTTAGAAAACTGTGAATTTTGTAACAAAAATCATTTTGTTTCAAGATGTACAGAGTTTAAAAAATTAACGGATGAAAAATGGAAATTCGTAAAACAAAAGAATATGTGTTTTTCGTGCTTATCAACATCACACAGAATCTTGAAGTGCAGGAAACGATCAAAATGTGGAGTCAATGATTGTGAAAAGACACATCACTGGCTTTTACACAATGAACATTAACATTTTGGACCTCGCTTCCCATCAATTTTAGCTTTAAGATGGAGTGGATAGTATTTTGTCTCTGAGAAGCTCTCTCTCTCTCGCTCTCTCTCTCTTAGTTCATACCATGTAATACGGAGTCATTGATTGTCCCTTAATATTGAGGGCAAAATATTAATAACAGATTGCTTTCGATGTTAAAAAGTCACAATTTTCTCTGAGATCAACAACAGCAGCTGTTGTGTTTCGTTTTTAAAATCTCTCGAACGAGGCACGAAGGATAGTTTTTCCGCCATTGTTGACCAGCAGATCTGCGAGGATTGCACGTCCAGCGACGCACAGTGCTTCGTCCCATGGACAAAAATCAAAAAATAAGTTAAAATTTACTAACATCTGAATATATAATTTTATACTTATAGCAATGTTCAACCATCCTGTATATTATTTTTCATATGCAGCGTTTTTGTTAGCAAATATTTTCACTAAAAATAAATTTTGCGATCATTATCTCATCAGTGAAAAGAATAACATTCATAGTAGTTCTGTATATTATGGAGTTAAACGGGTACGTACTTAATTGAAATCCACTATGGATATTGTTAAACAAGGTATGTACTTTTAAATTTATTACTAAACAAGTTCGTGATTGTTTAGTTTTTATTTATTTTTAAGATGATTCTTAAATGGGTATAAAAATTTTACGTTTTCAAACTTCAAAAAGGCATTTAAAAAAAAACATATTAAAACATATCGTATTTATTGAATATTTTTGTTGCCATATTCATACACTTTTATTTTTTGTATAGTTCACCTGCGTCTGCTTGCGACGAACTTTATTTTATAATACTTTTCAGATGGAGTAAAATTGATAAGCAATGCCGATCTGGTTAATACTTGGCTTGATCATAAGGATAAGAACTCAAAATTATTTGTATTTCAAAAAATATGTTCTTATTAGATATTGATGAACCTTCCAGTCAAATGAGACACCACTTGTGCCTGAAAAAGTCCACTATGTTGGAGCGAAACGTCGCATAAAAAAAATGTCCATCTTTCAATTTATTATAAAATGTTATACCCAAGAAAAGGAAAAAATAATATATGGAGAAGGTATATTAAAGATGTAACTATTAACATCCGAACCCCTCATACCGACAAAATGAACAGTAACAACGCGAAAAAGTAACATATTAGAAAATGATGTACAGAAATATATTATATGTGAGGATACTTCATCTACCTGTGATTTGGATACTATAAATTTGGAAGATTCTGTCAGCAGTAATTCTCCTGAATCAGAGTAGTTACGATCTATGCATTTTGTTGTCCTAAAGTAAATTTATAGTATCTTAAGTTTTTTTTTAATTAAAATAACATTAATGTTTCTTTTTTCATTAAAGAAAAACATTTTTATCTTATATTAGGCTTATATTGTAGGAATCATGTTCTAATGTTATTTCAATTTTTTTTTTATCACAGGAATTTATTTAATACTTACACCGTTTTCATACTATAACTTATTATTTGCTTAGATGGAACACAGCTCCAACATTATTATTATTTATAAGATTTTTTTTTCATAAACGTGGGACTAAGAACATCGTCATTTAGTACAATGAGAGTACTCATCATTTGTGTCAAATAAAACTATTTTGAATAAATTGCTTACAATAAAAGAGAAGTTTTGGATTTTTGTCCTCTAGAGCCATATGTTCGAAGCACTGTGCGACGGCCAGTCGCGAAGCTGTTGACCATGAATCGGACGGTGGTTTAGTGAACCCGCCGCTCGGCGTCGACGGCCGGTTCAAGGCCGAGCGAGATCCGCGGCCACGCGGCGTCAACCGCGACGTTGGCGCGCCATCATAGCTCCTAGCGCCGCAATTAACCGACACAGCCGGTATGTTTACTATCGCGCATCTGAGAGAAAGATTTTGTTTACTTTTTCTTGTTTTCTAAACGAATTAACTAATTTCGGACAGGTGTCGTCACTGTTTACAGACGTTGGAGGAGTGAATTTACCGACGAAATATCGTCGTCTTTATTCTCATTTTTAACGTTTAGGAGGGAAGTTAATCACTGCGACCTTACAGATCTATTGTGTGTTCCCCTTTCTTGAGTTATAACTCATCATACAATCTCAGGGCTTTAACAAAAGCCAGTATCTGAGACGGCTCCACAGAGGCCAGATCTTCATCCTCGACATCAGCCGTACCAAAGTTCATGGCACGAATGATCGTCGTCTCGGCGCACTCAGTGATAAGGTGTTCTGGTGTTTTCCCATTTTCGCCACAGAATATGCATTCGGCGTTGTTTCTCAGCTTCAGCTTACTGAGGTGTTCGTTGAGGAGACAGTGTCCTGTTAGAAACCCCGTGACAATCCGAAGATTGTTTTTACTTAACTCAAGGAAAACCTTTTATTTCTCTCGTCGTAAGTTCTGAGGAACTTTTTCGAGTGTCTTAGACCGTTGGAGGACACCCATTCCAAGTTACGGATGGAGTCTTCCAGATTCTTCAGTTCCGCTTTCAGTTGGTTCCCGTTTGGAAAATAGAATGGTTCTGGTCCATTTAGTGCGAGTGTTCGCTCCTTTTCTAGCTAGATTATTTGCTTTTTCAATGCCTTCTATCCCTTGGTGAGCAGGCACCCAGACTAGGAGGACTTTATTTTCTTTGGCTAATTTGTTGAGCTTCTAGGCATTGCTTGACCAACTTCGACCTTGCTTGACTATCGGATAGGATGGCAATTTCCTGTTTTCGATAGTTCCTATCTAAGATAAATTGTACGCATCTTTCGATAGCGTAAATTTCTGCCTGAAGGATACTGGGGTAGGTGCCCATTGGTTCGGAGTATTTAGTTTTCGGCCCAAATACTCCTATCCCTGTCCCTGCTTTGGTTTTGTAAGCATCAGTATACCACGTTATGGTATGGTCTTTTACATGCTGAGTAAGCGTTTCTTCCTTTCAATCCTTTTTATTACTCAGTACTACAGTGAGGTGTTTCTCAAAGTTGTAAATTCTTGGTATGTCATCCACTGGGAGTTGGAGAACTGGAATTTTCTTTTTAAGGGTGTTCCAAGCCCCTGACCTGAAAATTCTTCCAGTACTGTTTCCGTCAATGACCATTCTAATCATTGTCGCTCGTTCACTATTAAGGGGCTTTGGATGTGTATCTTGGAAGTTTGGATCACTAAGGATTTGTTAAAAAAAGTTAATTCGTCGAATTAAAGTTATTTCGTCGAATGCTGAAGATACCTTATTGGACATATCACATGTCAAATGACTCTAGGATGGGAGCTTAGTTCCTCTGGTTTTAGCATTCCTTTCTCAAATAGAAAGTGTCGTTTATGATCCAGAGCATTACAGTGACGTATTACGTGCTCTGCTGTTTCAGGATCTTTATCGCATAGTCTGCAGCAAAGACTTCAGTACAGGTCGAGCTTGTTCAGGTAGCACTTGACAGCTATATGCCCTGTCAAGAGACCTGTGTAATCCGCAATTTATTCCTGCTGAGCATTAGCAGTTCCTTTGTAGTTTTAGAATTAAGTCCTTAGATAAAGAAAGCCTTGTCTGTGTCTCCAGTGGATGGTCTGCTTTTCCCTTATCCAGAGTTTTACTGCACTGCAAGTTATACATTTGGGTATTCCCAGTACTGGCTCTGAAACAAGCTGGTATTCTGACTATCTTTGTTAATGTTGCCGTAAAGATTCGTCTCTACATAACGTTTTACCTGTCAGTCTTATATGTTTAGCCAAAATGTATCGAGTAAAACCGAGAGTAAAATATATTGTATATATAGACGAAAAATCGGACTGTATTATTTGAGCTAAATTAAGACGGACAGTTTTACAACAACACTGTCATTTTGTCTTAAACAAAATTATAAAAACATTTATAGATACAAATTTTAGATTATTGAGTAAGATTTCGTTTGCAATATAAGAATTTTTTTCTGTATCAAATTGGAACGATATTTTTCGAATAATTTTTATTTAAAATGTACCACCAGTTTTGATTTCAGGCCCAACATCTGTTTGATTGGATTAAACGGTGAAACCAATTCGTTTGTATTTTTCAGTGTTCAGAAAATCTTTTTTTTTACTTTTTTCTTTTTCGGTATTGGTAGCGAAAGGTTAATTGCAAAACAGAATGGGATACTGGAATAATGAAAAATGAAAATTACTAAGCTGGAAAAATGTTTAAATTTGTTCAGTTAATTTTTACCGATTTGGGGGTAAATTATAATATGTATATTTCGTGATTTTTTTTATATAAATATATAATAAAAATAAAAACATTAACATCACAGCCTTTCATTAACACCAGCCAGTCGACTTTACTTTTTGTACAGTGTGTTCCGAAGACTAGCTATAAAAATAAGAAAAATATTTATGTGTAAAGAAGCCATGAGAAATTGCTGGAAATTATTTTCAAGCTTATAGAATGTCCGTTAGAGAGCTCAACTGCTATGGCAAATAGGAAAAATAAATTTTTACAACATTATGCCTAGGTAAGGGTTTTGCAAAGATAAGTTACCCCAGACTGGGTAACGAGAATTCAACAAATTACGGTTCGTTTTTGAGTGTGGTTTAATATGGCTTTACTTAAATTCTGGTTCAACAGCGCAATCATTCTTAATTTTATTTAAACCGTCTAAAAATGTAATGTAGGGTCGACTCAATAATTTGTTGGTTTTACTTTGTGTCAATAAAGGTTGTTAAATTGTTAAAAAATATATTTCTAATAAAAATAGGTAAAAAGGGTTTAAGAAAGATTAGAGTAGCATACGAATCAAGTTGGTTAGTATGCTCCTTGTTTAATTTTTTTTTATTCAAAACGTTGTTCGATAAACGATAAAAGAAAAGAAATATGGTGTCTGGAAGCGGGTCACGTGTGTAAGCGCCGCAAAAGATTTACCGCAATCTAGATATTTAAGTGGGGGCGACTGTAATTTGTCACGGCATTAGCGCGGCGTGGCGCAGCGCCAGTGTGGGGTGCCCCAGGGCACGGACGCCTCCCCAACCGCCCTCAGCGTGCCGCTCCGCGTAGAGATGTTTTCTGAATGCAGCGGAAAGGAACTTTTCTTGGCGTGCTTGCTTCTACGTGCCACCGGTGCCAACAAACCGCCGAAAACGATCGATAGAAACGTTTTATTAAACATCAGTTTTGTCAGTTTTCTTCTAGTAGAATTGAAATTTAACGGGCTGTAATGCAAGTTTTCTTCACCTTTTCAAAGCGGATGCTTTTAATCAATGTGTAGTGCTTGGTAAACATCCTTAAAACGCTCAAATATAATGCGATATACAATCGATTGTCGGTATCTTCTCTATTTATCTCTCTTGAAAACGGTTTTTTATTTCACACTTTTGGTGTCAAACGGGCCACACATTATACAATTTATCGTACTGCAGATTGTACAACACAAATTTGATTCGACCGTTTGAACGACAGATCGGATGCACTGTTGTCCACAAACTTAAACTACTAGTTTAATGTCTGTCGTACAATAAATCGCTTCCCAGTTGATTTTGTCTTGTTCGCCAAGGCTTTGTGTTAGTCAAAAAGGACAATAGCTGCAATTGTGGTAGATTTTTTAGTCGAAGATGAAAAACCCTCCCAAAAATTGTAATTAAATATTCTAAAGTAGCATCTGCCTTATTTATTTTAATTTTTCCAATAGATTCTCATAACATGCACTTCTTTAATTTTTGTTTAAGTATTCGTAATTTTTTACATTCCACACACCCATGCATGGAAACGATATATTTTTATAAATTCCGACCAAAACTTTTTATTTTCAATTTTTATGATCTGTACTGTACTTAATTTGCCACGAAAAATGTTTAGATTTCGTTTTAACAAGAAGTGCTTGCACACAAACTATCAAACCTATCGTATCTACTACTGCGTTGCAGTGCATTGTACTACAGATTGTATGCATGCTGTACTTCCGTACGATACGACAGAGTCGAGCTGCAAGTTGTACTACAATGCCACTAACTATCCAACCATTGATCCAACGGTCGAAACAATTTGGTGTTGTACAACTTGTAGTACGATAAATCGTATAATGTGTGGCCCGTTTCAGAGCTTTGACAAAAACCACACTGAAAAAAATTATTCACAACAATATTGAGGGCTATTTCTTGCCATAGTAAATTTACCATCCGTTCTTTAGGTCTATAACTCGTTTGTAAAATCACTGTATGGCTAATTTTTGGCATGTATAAATATAAATAATATATGTTATAATATATCTTCATATTCACCAATATTCTTTGTGAATTTGTTTAAATAAATGTGTATCTCATAGTTAATTTATTATTATAATTATATTATAATTATTGTATTATTCATTGTAAATTAATCTTTTAAAATCGACAAATTCTTGTACTATTACTGTTTAGCAACAACAAATATTTTTTTTTTATTATAGTGAATTTACAAACTATTTGTAATAGTCTATTACAATAATTACTTTTGTAAATTCATTAAAGGTTAATAAATATTAATAAAATTAACAAAAAACATGTTTATAATAATTATAATATTCATTATAAAGGTTAATAAAAAGTCACAAAACAGAACTTATGTATGTAAGATATTCATTGCCATCTTTTCTTGTCTAGAAGAACCTTACTGGAATTCTGCGCCTAACCAAAACAGGAAAAAGATTTCAACTGGATACAAAATAAAAAAAACATTCAAGAAAAAGATATTAATATCTAATTAAAACAGTCAACTTAACCAGCTTAGAGACTATGAATGTATAGAGTATTCTATACTCCGGTCCTCTAAATTTGTCCTCCGAAACACAGTCTGAAAGAATAAATAATACTTAGAGACATGTTAACTGGAATGTTATATCATGAAACATGCATCAATATTTTTTTTTGTAAAATTACTTATATATTCATTCTGAATTCAACTACCGTATTAGAAAACTTATAATATAAAATAATATAGATATTTTATATCTCTCCTATTTCTTCAATTTTCTACGATATTAATCCTCATATTTTATTCACGTGTGATCTTGATCAGCTGTAGTTACATGAAAGTTTAGCCAAGGTCTCTATCCAAATGACATGTTTTAAACATGAGTTATTATTAAGTTTTTGGCTTTTCTACATTTCAAGGAGACAATAATATAGTTATATAGTTACAGATCGATATCAAGCCTGGGGTATATGGGCAGTTTTAGTTATCGAACATTATTATTAGATATAATTTTATATGTGACTTTTTGCAGTATTGTATTTTAGCTGCTGTAGAATTGGTTACGAAATGTATTAGCCTGGATATTTTAAGTTGAAGAACCATCATTTTATAAATATCAGTTCATAACACTGTCGCTTTCTATATTGTGCGCATATAATCGGCAATATGCAGGCTGAAGCATTGTAACCTATAATTATAGATAATTATTTTCATGGAATATCATTTTCTTTAAGTATAAGTTTTGAATTGTAGTTCGTACGTAACGAAATCTTATACTGTTAAAAATTAAATGTTTTAATGTACATTTGCTTATTTTATATAAAAATCAGTGAATATATAATATGTCAGTTACGAGAGATGGCACATGTTTTTTTAAACACCCTGTATAATACGCGAGGTATAAAGATAAAACCAACTTCCTAAAAACCAGGAGCGTCATAGATGAAAGAGACCGTTATTATATCTATCTCTGCTTTGGATCATCCTCCACAAGTGGCACACAAGCTACCACCTTCCCCAGCAAGGGTCAGGAGCCTAGCTCTAGACCCAATAAGCGACACAAGCTACCGTTTCGTCTACCCGGCCTGGGTCAACCAGGCGGGCTAGACGATCCTCTGAGAGTAGGTCTTAGCGCGGAGCAGAAGCACCTCCGATTGCTCCACGAAGGACTTGCTCCAGAGGAAGCAAAAGCGAAAACACTCCTCCGAAAAGGGGAGAGTAAAGAAATCAAGAAACAACCTGACTCATCTCCATCAAAGGGCAAGAGAGGGAGCGAGAACCTCTCACCTCTACTCCGGCAGGGAGAGAAAAAAGCCAGGATGGAAAACCGTCCAACACCGGTAGGCAAGCAGGGACGTATCACCAGATTTGCCGCTATTGCTGGACAAGTGAAAATGACGGTGCTGTCAAAGGATTTCCCAGCGGTTGCTCTGACCACCGACCAGCAAACGTCTCTAGAACTCCTATACTGGACGAAGTAGTGGCGATCGGATCGCAACACAACGATCTACAAAATGTGGGTCAGCTGCGTTTTGCGGGGATACACTTTCGGGTGGGCATGATCCTCATAGATTGGGTATCTCAAGCTTAAAAATTGGCAAGGGCCGGAACTAGTTGCAGTGAAGGGAGAAAACATCCTTAAAGGGGTGGCCATCACGGTCTTTCTGCCGAGGAGCAAGGGGAAAGACACCACCTACCTGCTGAGCCTTATCCAGGGTCAGAACTTCAATGTAAGGACATTGAGTTGGCGAGTCATCAACTCGAGGGAGGAGGGCCATGGTCAGGTCCTCACAATAGGAATTGACCTCAAATCCAAGGAGGCAATAGAGAAAGAGGGACATATCCTCTATTATAGATACGGGACAACACCGGTATCAGGTCTAAGGAGAGACCAAGTTAAAGGGGTGGAGAAAATGGAGACAGATCCTCCAGCCTCCACCTCACGGGTTCCTCGGCCGGAGGCAAGCTCCTCGATTGTGAAGGGCACGGAGGGCCAAACTCCAATCGTGGAAGGGTGTGTACCCTCGGAGGAAGAACATATGTTGTCAGAGGAGGATGGGAAATACCCTGTCCCCTCTACAACAGAGGTATGATGGGTTGTAGACTGTGTAATGACTCACGGAAGGGGGGCACAATAGATCTTTAAGGTCGCAGTGATTAACTTCCCTCTCACTCATTCTACATTCTACATATCTATCTCACTCCAGTTCCGGTATATATAAATATATAAACCGGTTGAAGTGAGATAGAACTTTCCCCGCTGTCTTTCGGTGATGACGCAAATGGCTTTTAGTAAGTTGGTTTTATCTATACCAAATCCTCTTTTGCAACCAAAATGAGACACTCTGTATATTTATGTTATTGTTCCAGGTGAGTCACACCGTACCAAGATCCTTCGAGGCAGCGAATATGGTACGTATTCATATTTTTTTATTATTAGTACCAGTAGTACCATATGATACAATCAACGTACATTATTACACATATAGCTATGAATTATATTCTTGTTTTACGCGATGTAATATTGAGAATTTTAATATACGTACAGGGTCGGTAAACGATTGCGTAGTAAGTCGATTTACGTTATTTGAATATTAAAATTTTTAAGGTTGCAACATGTACGGGTGTCAGTGTAGGCCTAAGGTAACAGTTTAAAAGTACTGAAAACTGAATTTTTAACTTTTGTATACAGGGTCGCTGATATGCATGGGAACGGTCGATTATTAGGTAAAATATAAGAGGTACCGTAAAAGGTTATATATAAAAGTTATAGCGTTTTTAAATATCTATTAGCGAGTAATAAATTTAAGTATACAGGGTCGATCATAAAGTCGTGGCACATCAAGGTTTCATTTTTTTAAATGGAACCTCCTGTATATTATTGCATATTTCAGTTCTTCCTTCAATTCTAATCAAAAATCGAGATACACACAATGTACCTCAAACCAACCGTTTTCGAGTTATTGACTTTTGAAAATATCACTTAAACAATTCGATTTAATTAATTTCGATGTGTTCGCTTTCATTTAACGATGCAATTCTGCGGAAACTGTGATGCTTAATAATATTTGACATTAGTTTTCAAGTTAGCATTTATAAATGTATAAAATGAGAGTATATCAAATATCAAGTCTGGAAATTACAAAATTTTTCGTTTAACATTCCAAAATCAAAACTGCATAATTCGGAAATTGTTGAATTTAGGTACATAACCACACATAACTACAATACACATAATCTATAGATATCTTTCTTTTTCTTTAATTAATACACATAATGTACGTAAATTCAACAACGAACTTGAAAACTAATTCAAATATTATATAACCATGGACATATTCGGCGCCGAGCTGAAAAAATGTGAAGTTGCAAAATTTATTTATTTATTTGATATTGATTTCTTTGCCTGATATTGTCATTCGTTTTGACACTTCAGTTTTGCATTACGAGCTTTGGTTCAAATGAATTGTGTTGTGATAATTTAAGCTTAAAATTTTTCACTAGCAGACCTTGCAGTCGAACATTGTTTTTTTTAGAACCTCTTTTAGTGCGACGTATATGAGATAGCTTAATAGCCGTTGTAAAAAACTCATCGAACCTTATTACAATATTTTAAACGGAAAAGCGATAGTAATGGCCTTTTATATCCTTTAAGTGCTGTTAAGGAGGTGAGTTTTGTTGGTGTAAATAATAACTGTTTATATATGTATTTATAATTCATTTATTTTTGTTTCTAAAAATATTTTGATTAAAAGAGAATATGTAAAAGTGGGCAACGCTGTGCTGGTCAAGCTTAATCACTTAATTAAGCTAATCATCATTAGCTAGATCATTTGCTTTCTCATTGACTTCTATTTTCTTGGTGGGCAGTAGGAGGACTTTGTAATAACCAAAAACTACGACTAAATGTAAGAGAAAAAAAAACGGTCACAAGTACTTACATCCCTTATTTACGCTTTACCTTACCCCTCCTAACCTACTTTTCTACCCCCTGTTCCATTTTTCTCCATTGTTTCCCAGCGTGTCGTCGGCTTGTCCCGGCCCAACGCAAAACTACACCTCACCATTAAAAGGGCGTCGTCTTGTCGTCGGTTTATTCTGGCTTGGTGGCTGCGGCCCCAAAGGAGGGGAACGTCCCCCCGTATCGATTTTCTTGCTAGCGAGGTGTTTAACCCCGTCCGTAGACGCAGGGGGTGGGAGTTGGACACGTTAGGCGCTGGGTGGGACACTTTTTTTAGAAAAAAAATTTGTTCTGTAGTTTTTTGAAGTCAATTGGAATAGATTGGGAGTCTTAATTTCGACACTGTGTTTGACTTAAAGAGTCCCAATGCTTTCAATTGATTTCTAAAATACTAGAAATGTTCTCAAAATCCGCATTTTTTGCACTTGTGCACTTATTGAACACCCGCACTGTTCTGTACTGAATTTTTAATAAAAATATATAAGGCTGAGGCTTTAACATCTTTATTTGACAGTCGTAATAAAAATAACCAAGAAATACCGTCAGTGCCATTACTAGACCTTTCTATACGAATCGTTTTGTGTGTTATGAATAATATAAAATGTTATAAATTGCCCTATGTTTGCTTCTCACTCTCCAAACCCATCGAGATCCCTTCCTTTATACAGGGTGGACCGAATTGTGATCCGGAAACTTCGGCAGCATATTCTGCAGATTAAAATGAGTAAAAAAGTTCGTATAAAATGTATGTCTAAAAATGTTTAGTTTCGGAGATACAGGGTGTAGCAGTTTTATTTTTATTTCGATTGTTTCCAAATAATTTCTGAAGTAACGTCAATATTTAGATGAAAATTGGTGTCTGGGAGTTTTTTGACATGAGAAATTTGATTTTGATGTCAATATGACTCCTATTTGTAGGGGGCGCGGGCGCCGTCTGCATGTATTTTAACTGTTTTGAAGAGTAATAACTTTTTGTCCGTATCTGTATAAAACTACTGAGTGAAAAAATATACATTTCCATGATTTTCAACGTAAAAAATGTCTCTTGGTAAAAATCGCTACTAGCAATCGGTTATCAAGATATTTAGAATGGAAACAGTCAATACATCTCATTATTGACAAAAAATAAACATGTTGAGTAGATAGTTATTTGACTAAAAAGATAAATTTGGGAACTTTTTATTTTTTTTTAAATTAATCATAAATTTTGCTTCGAAAAAATGATGATAAAACAGTTCCTGTTGAACTTTTGGCACAAACATTTCAAATTTATCCTTTCAGTCTAATATCTATTTAGTCAAAATATAAAATCAAATTTATCATGCCAAAAAACTCCCAGACACCAATTTTCATCCAAAAATTGACGTTACTTCAGACATTATTTGGAAAAAATCGAAATAAAAATGAAACTTCAACACCCTGTATCTCCGAAACTAAACATTGTAGGATATACATTTGTACGAACTTTTCGACTTATTTTTATCTGCAGAATATGCTGCCGAAGTTTCCGGAATACAGTTCGGACCACCCTGTATATGTATGTAATGGGGTTTAGTGAAAGTAAGGAAAAATGTTTATTTGAAAATCTCTTTTTTAAGAAAATCAATGTTGCAACAGTTTTTAACCAACTTTTACCACAATATTATCTTCATCCAACGTATGTTTTCGACACAAATCTCAAAGTCAAACTTCTCCGAGAAAGAAAATATTAAAGTATTTTTCGCCTATGTAAACAACTTCGCAACTTTCCAACGTATCGTCCTTCCAAAAAGAAAAATAAGAAGATGGGAAAATGCAGAGATAGAAATAATACGCTTACTACTTCTTGATGTTTACAAACTTTGTTCGACAACAAAAACACTGCAAAAAATTTCAGAATTGGAGAGATGAAAATAAAGATAAAGTATCGTATAGGTTACAGCGTATAAATAAAAATCATGGGAGAAAAAATAAAAATACACAGAAAATGTAGGCTACAGTCTTAAGTAAGTTCCATTTTGACAGATTAATATAAAAGGTTAGAGTTATAGTAATTGGAGTATTTGTTTGTCAGTGACATCCTTTAAATTTTCAGATTGTAATTATTGTCCTCTGATTGAGTTAGAGTTGTAGTGGTTTTCTCTAAAATTGATTGTGTAATACTAATATAACCCCGCTTAAAAACCAAGAGACTCGTTAGAGAAGGGCTATTTTTGCTAAACTGGCAGTATAAGCGCCATTAAAAAATAAAGAAGAGTACGGGCCAAGTAAATCGTTTAGGGCTTGACCTCGCCAAATTTTTTGTTGATTTTCATTCCGCAGCCATCTTTGACGCTATTTTTTTTCGATCGTATGGTACTATATCTCAGTCTCAACAAATATTAAGAGTCTAGTACGCTGCACTGTTCGGGTCGCTCTGAAGGGTCGGGTAAAGCGGGTGTGTGGTCGAAGGAAATATATATTATATTACAGAAATCTGCCTAAGGCTTAGACCGATCCTGTCGTGTTAAGCCACACCCAAAATTCTAAACACACGTGCTTTGATTAAGGTTTGCAGAGCTTCAGCATTTTCCGTAAAATAGCGAGCAATTTGTTACAAAACCATATAAATTATATATCACTGTAATCACAAAACTTCAATCATTTCCGTATTGTAACGGAATTTTAAATTATGTCTTTATTTTCGAGAAAATTAAGTCCAAACATAAGGAATCTTTTGTTGATGTTTCTTAAAGAAATCTTAAAAATAATAAAGTTGTCTAAAAATGTGCTACAATACGGATATAGTATCTTTATCTTTAATTTTCTTCTTCATTTGTGTAAAAATGCCTAGTTTTACATAAAACGTTAAATGTCGAACGCTTATTTTGCTACTTTTTCGTACTAGTGAAATGGACTCTTAAAGAACTGTTGTAATGACGAATACAATACGCTTATCAATGTCGAACAGGATGTAATTGACATTTCAAAATTACTCCAACAATACTGACCATTAATACTGAAGAAAACAAATCGTTATCATTGTTGAAACAAAAACCTTATTATGAATTACTCGGTAATTACCTATTGGCATTTTTATGTATTTTTTTCATCGTAACCAAATAACAATAAAGGAGATATGTGAATAGCTGCAACGTATTGCTTTATGCCACTGTAAGAAAATTTATTTAAGAAAGGGCGATTTTCACAAATCTAGGATTTGTCAGCATTTATGGGACACAGGACACAGAGTAGATTTTAACAACGCAAAAATTATTATGGAAGAAGCGATAGCCTCTAAAAGAAAAATAAAAGAGGCTTAAAGAGGCACTCTATTAAAATTAACTATTGCTCATGAATCTGTAGAGGTTAGTAATGTATGGCAATCGTTTCTCTTTTGATTTTAACGAACGTAACATAAATAAACATAAGTAAAAATTAAAAAAATAGTCATACGGAAAGTTTGAGGCTTTTATGGTTTTACATCATTAAGCAATAATTGTTATCAAGTAGTAACTGTTAATTTTAAAGTTTAACTTGACATAATGTCATGTTAACAGACGTCAATGGTTTTTATATAGAGGTATCTGTTGAAAAAAAGGCCAAAAAAGTGTTCTTGAACGACGGGAAGAGATATACTTCCCGAAACGTTAAGCATTTTTTTGTCCGTGAGGCTACGCTCACACGGACCACTTTCCAACGACAAGACGGTGTTTAAGCTGTCACAGCTATCGACGACGCGACGTTACAACCACAACTGCGCGACAAAAATGTCGTCGAGAAGTCGCCCGTGTGAGTTGATGACATTATGTCACGTACCACAACTAGGGATGGGTAAATTTCATTTTTCACCTTATATATTTCATTGAAATTTCATGAAAATTACAATTTTGTTTTAAAATTACAAAAATGTTTTTCTAAACGAATTGCATTTTTGTAATGAATTTCATTACAAAATGTGCACTTTACTTTTTTGGTATTATTTTGATCATCAGAGAAATATTTCGAAATACTATTTTTGGGCTTAACCATTATTTCTTTAAAAATTGGAATCAACACAGAACACAGGTCACAGGTAGGTAAACAGGTCACAGAATAAACTTTATGAAATGTGAAACAAAAAATGCACAAAAATAACAAATATCTAATAATACATCAACATTTTCAACGAAAATCATAACCTCTATCTATCTACATTACTGCGGTTTTACATTTGTCAATGTCAAGGGCCAGTCCTCTTCAGACGCGCAGGTAAATCGAGCAAATCAACGATCGATACTTACATCGATACGGTCGACATATACGAACAGGATAAAGGAGTTCGCGAGGTTTATGAAAATTTCACTTGAAATTTCACCTGTGGGTTGAAATTTCAAGTTTCACCTGTAGGTTGAAATTTCACGATGCATTTTTGAAAATTTCACCTCTATGCTGAATTGAAACTTTCACTTGAAATTTCAATGAAATTTCACTTTTTTAAAATATGAAAATTTTACATTGGAAAAGTTGCCGACATGAAAATTTCATTTGAAATTTTCAAGTGGCACAACCCTAACCACAACTAAATTTTTGATTCAGTCAAAAATGAATTTTGAAGAAGCACTGTTGTGGCTTTTCCTTCGAAAAAGAAAACGAACCCGCAGAAAAATTTATTGGGTTCATCCAATAATAGAACATAAAAATGAAAGCCAGTTCCAAAAACTTTATCCGGTGTTAAGAATGTATGATGATAAATTCTTTAATTACTTTGATTACTTTGACTGAAGATATATAAAAATTGCAATACAAACCGGCAACGACGCGCTGTTTACATCAAAATATTTTATAAAGGTATAAACAATTTATTTTAGGGCTGCAATAAAAATTTAGTGGTATTACCTTGACCGTAAGTCCCGTTACCCGAGTGTTTAAAAATCACTCTGTATTTTTTTGAACTTAACTATACCTAAGCTATTACAAATTATAATTTGAATAATAATGCTAAATCTTAATTATCGTAACTGAATAAAACTATTATAAATAAAACACACCTACCACACTCGTTTTTCTCTTTTTTTTTTCTTTATCTTCAAAATTGTTATAAAATTTGGTGCACAATGTCTCCCATGCCTTGGATTTTTCAATTCTATTGCTGTATGTATCTTTTGTATAGTCCCAAATGCAAGGAAGAAGGCGGATTTCCTCTATAAATAGTTCCGTGTCGAAATCTTCATCCATTTTTTAAGAAGAAGCGTTCAATACGCAGGCAACAGAGGTAATGCAAAGGTATGACTGGAGTCGGTATCATAGATAAGATACTATAATATAATTTACTATAATAAAAGTCGGTCTGGTCATCATCTGGTCCAGTTGTGTTGTTGTCGCGTCTCCGTCGTCGAAAAAACGTCCGTGTGAGTTGGATTCACTACGGACGGGCGACAATTTTGTGGACGGTATCAACCACGCACGGCGACAGTCGCCGAAACCGACTGCAGTTTTTCGCCCGTGTGAGCGCTTCACCGAATTTCCATTCAAAATCGTTACTCTCCATAGGCGACCACATTTTTGTGTTTAAAAAGTCGCTGAAAAGTCGTCCGTGTGAGTGTACCCTTAGGCAAATTTGTTTATTAGTAAACCACTGCTGACAATTATTAGTCTCCGTTGGATTAACGCAGAGTGTCTACAAAAAAAACTCTTTATTCTGTAGATTTTCTTACAGGGCGAAATACCCGTATAGGGCTTTTTTGAAGAGATGAATCCGCCACAGAGGCCATAGACATTTTTTAATAAACTTTTTCTAACCACAATTTCCCTTGACGGATGATAATCAAAGGCCAAAACGTCAAAATTCTCAATTTTCACTCAATTTTTCTCTAAAATTTGGGGTACACATGCCTTCTACTGATTTTTCAGTAAAAATATTTCAGGCTGGGACATCTTTACTTGACACTCGTAATAAAAACAACCAAAAAAGACCTTCACTGCCATGACGGGAGCTTTCCAGACGAATCATTTTGTGAGGGACTGCCATAAAAATGTTATAAATTGCCCTATGTTGGGGCATCCCTCTCCAGACATGCAGAGATCCCTGCCTTTTCTCTATGTAATGGCTTTTAGCGGAGATAGATTTTTGTAAGAAAAATGTTAATAGAATTTTTATGAACTATGCTGGAAGACGTATGGATTCTGAAAGAGGAAATCTGTGTAGAAATAGTAAAGGAAAATTGTTGATTTTAATAGTTCTAGTTGATGTAAAAAATATACAGTGTGTCACAAATTTATAAGATATACAACTTTTAGTGTTTCATACTGGATCTCTTTGTTGTGTGTCCGTCTTTCTGTCAAGACCCATTATCTCGGGAACGCGTGTGGATATCGAATTGAAATTAAAACCATATACTCAGGTCTACAGTCCCTTATGAAGCTGTCAAAAAATCAAACTTCGAAGTTAACGTAAAAAAAGATACGGCCGTATACCGGGTGTTGCATCGTCGGACGAGACATAGGAAATTCCATGTAAATTTCAATGGGGTCAATTATTGGCTTCACTAATTATTTTAGAGAATAACTCTATTTAGGTTTATTGAAGAGCACTAAAACCCACATTCAAAAGAATAACTTTAGATATTTTTGATTAGCTCGTTTATGAGTTATCGCCGATTTCTTTTTAAATATTTCTCCTTTCTTATGACCCTGCGTATTTACTTATGAGCACCAGTCAAAGTAAAAGATAACTGTCAAATGAAGTTGTCATTTCAGAAATTTACCTAGTGCTTTATTATTATTGAAAACTCATTCCTACATTGGAAATCTTAAGGATGTATTTATAAATACAAATTGATATGAATTAAATTTTATGGCGCCCTCTACTAGTAGGAGTCATATTGACATCAAAATCAAATTTCTCATGTCAAAAAACTCCCAGACACCAATTTTCATCGAAATATTGACATTGCTTCAGAAATTATTTGGAAAATATCGAAATAAAAATGAAACTTCTACACCCTGTATCTCTGAAACTAAGCATTTTAGGACATACATTTATACGAACTTTTTTACTTATTTTTGTATGCAGAATATGCTGCCGAAGTTTCCAGGAATACGGGATCAAAATTTATAGGGTATTTTCCGTTGACCTATAACTATGAAATTTGGCATGCGATACCGTCTTATACTACAACTATATGAAAAAAAAATCTGAAAACTATACATTTGTAATTAAATCATAAAAAGTATTATTCCCTCAAGGAGCCCGAGGGCATTAATGCTAGTTAGAATTTACCAAGGAAACTATAGAGAGCTACTATGATAGAGAAACTGTAATAGATTTTAGCTTTGAGGGTCTCCGATTTAGAGTGATCGTTTTTGCTAATAAACTAGGCTCAGATTACCCATCCAGCGTTAAACAACCCTGGAGAAATGTCTACAGATTAATAACTGCGCTTTGTCTCTAGCAAGACGACAATTTGTTCGCCTCGCTTTCGCAGAATATCAGTTTGCAGCTCGTCTAAACGAAGACGAGAAAAATGAAAGAAAAGGAAAACTTTAAATTGCTACATAGAGAATCAAAAGGCAGACGCTTAAATTGCCTCGAACAGCTAGAAATACGATCGAAAAAAAACGTCTCAAAGACGGCTGTGAATAAGAATCGATAATCATTTTGGCGAGGTCAAGCCCTAGACGTCATTTACTTCGTACTCTTCTTTATTTTTTATTGACATTTACTGTAAAGTGTGTAAAGTAACGATGGTACGAACCCAGAGAATCGTCCAATTCCTTCTGTAGTTCTGTGTTCCTATTGCTCTAGTTTTGGAAGATAACACAGCCACGCAAAAAATAAAAAGTGGTCTATGCTTTTTACCAGATCATCATATCCTATAGTATTTTTGGACGCTGAGCACAAATCCGCTATCAGAATTACGCCATCACATCTCTTTTTTTCTAACCCCAAAAACTTGATGAAAATCCGTAAAAATTCAGGAAAATGTAGCAGGAAAAAATCAAAAACATTTTTTCTCATGTATAACACTATAAACTAATTTAAATGGGCTTGACAAACTCAAAACAGAATTAACCTAGCATGTCTCATGCTTTTTCTAACCTCAAAAACCTACCACAAGTAATGATTTTCGAAAATCGCACGGATCTTAACCAAAATCTGTATAGAGGGCTTTTTCGGTCGCTGATCTTGAATCTGACGCCGGTTGGCAGGAGAAGAAGGCTTTTTGAGTTTTATCAGGCCCATTTACATTAGTTTATAGTGTTAAACACGAGAAAAAAAATGTTTTTGCTTTTTTCCGCTCGGTTTTGACTCGCTTGGCTAGTTTTGCCACGCCTAGTCGATGAATTTCTGAGCGCATATATAAACGCCTATTTTGTAGATATTAGTTTACTTTTAATCATCTGCTGATGATGCTAACATAGTTAGCGAAACGCGCGTCCAGTGCAAAAGTAAAGTGTTTTGCTCTATTGTAGTGAATTAGTGTATTGTTTTGAGTAAACATGATATTAAATGGTGTAGTTTAAAGCTCGAGAAAAAAAATATTTTTTGGAAATAGATTTGGGTGTCTGGAAATGTTCTATACTTTTTTAATCATTCTATAATTATTACTCTTAATTTTTGACAAGTTTTATGTCAATTTTTAGTAAATGACGTCTAGAGATTGACCCCGCCAAAATTGTTATCGATTGTCATTCCCCAGCCGTCTATGACGTTGTTTATTTATTCGATTATACGGTAGCATCTAACGTTTATTAAAAAAATACTGTATAGTCGCTGCCCAAATTCTAAAAGTAGAGAATTTTAATCTATGTTCAAATAAAATTAAGATATGAATCAAATCAAAATTCAAAATAAATCTAATCTTATAGAAATAACTTACGTTTGTAATGGAATGAGTATTATATTTATTCAATTTATCGGAATGTGTTTATTGATAAGCAAAGTTAAAATAGTAAATAATACAGAACTGGGAGATTACACTAAATCGTTCTGTCACAACACCAAAACATTCACATAGTATTTCTTTATCAGGAGGTACCCAACTTATCTTTTTGTAGAATTATTGTAAACATATGAATATTTTATAGTCTAAAACAGCCTCTACACTATGCGGAGAACTCTTCGATACAGGTTAAGGTCACATTTCGTCGCCCAACTTTGTCGCATTTCGATTTATTTCCTGTTGTCTTGACCCACTTCGGTTTGTCTCGATATACTTTCGATTCTTAAAACCGCCTGTAAACTACTCGTGAGGAGGGCGTGGGGGGATTTTTTTGGCGTTTCTTGTTGCCTCGTTCATTTTTGTTTCGTTTTGAGTTAATTCCAAAACGTGGCGGTATCTGTACCCAAGTCAAAGGACTGTTTTTTTATAAATCTCATTCAATTCTGTTTATCCGTTATAGTATACTATTGCGTTAGACTAAAATGAAATTATATTATTGATGCTTTGGTGAAATTAAGGAACAGTATATTTTTTTGTTGCGTGTTGTTATGAAAAATTAGTCAAGTGCGAGTCGGACTCGCGTACGAAGGGTTCCGTACCATTCATTATCTATACAACATTAGACTATTGTTATTGTAAACTTTTTTTCTGATTTAGCTGAAATTTTGAATGCGCGTATAAGTTAATATTTTTAAATTATAATAATTTTAAAAAAAAATGAAGAAGCACATTACTAAAAATAAAATTGTATTAATCAATAATAAATATGTAAAAAGTAAAAATAAATATGTAAAAATTTAAAGAAAAACGATTGAAAAGTCGCCTTGACTAGGATTCGAACCTGCCTTACTATACGGCTAGCCTTACTATACGTCATAGCAGCGTAAAGTCCTAACGCTTTAACCACGCGGCCAACAAGGACTTGAAAGTACTTTTTTTATTTATAAACATTTATTTAATTCTGCTTTTAGTATTTGTTCTTATAGCGGCAACATAGATACATTATCTGTGAAAATTTCAACTGTCTAGCTATAACGGTTCATAAGACAGACCTTTGTGACAGACGGACGGACGCACGGACAGCGAAGTCTTAGTAATAGGGTTCCCGTTTTTACCCTTTGGGTACGGAACCCTAAAAATGAACCCATAATATTGACTGAAATGTTGAATTTGTTGGAAACGCCTTTTATTTTACCCTTTTTTTATATAATTAATGTAGTTATTCTATTAAAACTCATCAACTTGTACCCAGTTCTTTGAAGCGTAAATCCCCCTGCGATGCGGCGCATCGTCACAACTGCGACATCACTCTGCAGTGGCGGAACGCCGCTCGGTAAGCCTGGGCCAAAGACCCGGGGGGTCGTGACCCCCCTACGGCGACGCCCATGCTGGCGCACCAGTCCCGAGATGCGGCAGATGCTGCGGAGGCAGTGCAGGCCAGGAGTTTTCGTGATAGGATGCTGCTGTATTTAACAAGGGTTGGAGAAATTTAGTTATTTTACAAAAACATTTAAGACAAATAAACAACTTTACAAAACTAAGAACACTGAAAAAATTAATTTGTGAATTTAATAACAATATTGAGGGTTATTTCTTGCCACAGATTATTGTAGTAAATTTACCATCCGTTCTTTAGTTTTACAATTCGTTTGTAAAATCGTTGTGCACTGAAAAAAATAATTTGAGAATTTAATAACAATATTGATGGTTATTTCTTGCCACAGATTATTGTAGTAAATTTACCATCCGTTTTTTAATTTTACAACTCGTTTGTAAAATCGCTGTAGGGCTAATTTGTGTGGCATGTCTGGAAATATGTTATAATATAGCTTTATATTCACCAATCGTCCCATTGCTGCCAAAAGTCACTAACTAACATTTTTCCGAACAACCAAATTCAATCACTAATTATGTTTTGAAGCGGAGAATCGATTGCAAAAGTCATTAACTACGATTTCTGGCTATTTATGTTTTATTTTAATACCGAATAGTTACCAACTATAACATCTTTATGCAATGCAATTCATCTTTAGACGCATTTTTCTCGGAAGTAATAAAAAGTAAGTTAGTGACTTTTGGCAGCAGTGGGACGCCATATTCTTTGTAAATTTTTTACAAAAATACTGAAGTTTTCATAATTTTACGACCATGTTGTCTATTTTTCTATGAGTCTTGAAAACTTTACAACAAAAAAACGGTAACTTTTTGGCTATAAAATTTTTCGATTTTGTGGTTTATGCACAAAAATGCGCATAAAAAACAAATTAACGTCTCAATCTCAGCTCAGAATAAAAAAAATCCTTCCCGAGTTATGATTTATAAGCAACCTGCCATGCCGACAAACATAAACCGTCATTAATCGTACTTAAAAGAACTTAAAATCATTTACCAGGCACGAAATTACAAAATAATCTTCAACAAAAACAGCTTTTTGCCGTAAACGTCAAGTAACTTCCATGAAAAATCGCTTAATTCTTGTGTCTTTTATCTTCCCGGTCCGTAAAAGAACCGGGAATGCCTGGAAGAATATTACCTGGTGGAGAACGGAGTCCAGACTCCAGATTTATAGGCGGGATAAATAATGTAGGTCGCTATCGGTGCGCAAAAGAAAGGAAAGATCCAGATAATTAATAAAAAACGTTCGCTAAGAATGATAAAGTCAAATAAAAGGTTCTTTAGATTGTTATAAAATTAAAACTGGCAGGAGAAATATATCAAACATTATAAACGAGAAAAACTGAAACAAACCTACATATTTAGACGCTAAATAATCTTTGTGCATTAAAGTTATGCCTTAAATTGACTACGGGGTGGAACAAAAATCATGATTTAAAAAAAAATTAAAAACATCAGAATTTTTGACAAAAAACGGCGGATTTTTGGCACTTGTACATGAATTTCAAAATAAATCCTTGCCGTTTAGAGATCTAATTCACATGAAATTACTTCAAAAATCGGTCAAACATTTTAGTTGATGAATAGATATGAAGTAGGTATACAGGGTGTCAGAGGCTGAGCGTGCATTAGAAGTTTCTAGAGAACCACACTATCTAGATCGAAGATTTTTTGCATATCATTGTTTTACAACGAGATCTATCGATTAAAAATATTTTCAATATGGCGGCATTTCCGGAAATACCGGAAGTTGACTACAACTTTCTTATTTTAAATAGATTTTAAATAGAAACGGTTTTTCAATTCGTTACTTTTTAACTATACGTGTTCGTATACCTAAAATAAATCGTTTTTGATTTATTTAAGATTTAGTTTTAAAGCGTATATTTTTCTTGATTTTAACCAGTAGCCTATGACTTTAAACGTCAAGTGATGAAAAAAAAGATATGGCCATGTCATATGGTGACGCTTTGTTTAAAAAGCAGCATCATTTTCGAGCCAACTTTGCGCTGTTTTTTTTTCGATCATACGGAATATTAATAATAATATCAACTATTAGATATCACTAAAGAGCGAAAATACGAGATATATTTTTATAAATACACTTTTCCCCTACGGCAGGCAGTATTTGTACTATAGGAAATTCAAATAATTCGTTTTCTGAAAATGGAAAAATAAATTGTCTGACCGTTTGACACTTAATGTCAAAGGAAGCTAGATAAAATCAAGGAAAATATACGTTTTCAAACTCAATCTTAAATAACTTAAAAACGATTTATTTTAGGTATAGGAACATGTATAGTTAAAAAGTAACGAATTGAAAAACCGTTTCATTAGTGAAATAAAAAAGCTGGGTTTCCATCTGAAAAAAAATGATTTATAATAATTTTTTATTCGCTCAATTCCATGACAGCTACCGCCATTATTATATGACATTTGAAGGATTTAATTTTTGAAATAGATAGCCATATGTCCTCTCTTTATGTCACAGTGGCTATGGTAATCACTAAATTTGACTTTTAGGCTATAGAAATTTTCTTGACAGGTAGTTTTTTTCATCCAAAAAATTTAAATAATTTTTTTCTCAAAAACGGTTAATGTTAGATATAGAATGTTTAACATCAATATTCATAGAATTTTGCAGAGAATTTAAGTATGTAATAAAAAATGGGGGCACCCATATAAAATAAGAAAGTTGCTGTCAAGTTCCGGTATTTCCGGAAGTGCCGCCATATTGAAAATATGTTTAATCGATAGATCTCGTTGTGAAACTATGATGTGCAAAAAATCTCCGATCTAGATATTGTGGTTCTCTATGAACTTCTAATGCACGCTCAGCCTGGGACACCCTGTATACAAATCATTTTTTATATAGTTTTATACATTTACAATTATTTTTAGATTTATTATAAAGTTTAAAAAATAAATCACACGATTAAAATAAAAAATAACCATTTGATTTAAATCATGCCAACCATGGCAGGTCTAGATAGGAGATATAATTTGTTTGAGTTTAATACCGTCTTTTGTCCTTTTGTTCTTACGAATTTCTAGGTTTTACGAGATTAGTTTGACGAGTTTGAAAATGAGTGTAATGTTTAGATATTTTTTTAATGAAAGACGTGTAACATACTATTTAATACATCCATAACGAATATTGTTACTTTACTTGAATACATTAAGCTAGTAGCGTTTAAAAAGAACAATACAGAATACAATAGGAGTGTCACTATGTGCCTGTGTAACTTTATGTCTACGTGTATATGTGTTAAACACAACGTTCGAGGCGCCATTGTTGTTGTCTCGCTTAATAGTTGAATGCCCTTATTGAACACAACTTTACTGTGCACTTGGAGATATTGAACTCATATTGAACTCGATAGATACTTTAGCTGACGCTTGTTATGTATTATGCATATAAATTTTATATATTTTGAGAAATAATCATTCGTATCCACTTTTATTACCTAAAAGATAACTACATTGCCTCGTAATACCATACGATCGAAAAAAAAACGGCGTCAAAGACGGCTGGGAATGACAATCGGTGATAATTTTAGCGAGGTCAAGCCCTAGACGTCATTATTGGCTCGTACTCTTCTCTATTTTTAATTATGCTTACTGCCAGTTGGCTTTAAGAAGGCTGTAGTTTATTTTTTAAAATAAATTTTTCTTTTTTTAAATAAATTAGAGAAAAAATAAAATATATTTTTTTAGAAATAGATTTGTGTGTTTGAAAACCTTCTATCTTTTTTTAATCTTTCTATGATTCGTGTTTAATTTTGACAGAGTTTTATGTTAATTTTTAGTAAATGACGTCTAGAGATTGACCTCGCCAAAATTATCATCGATTGTCATTTCTCAACAGTTTTTGACTCCGTTTTTTTTTCGATCATACCGTAGATATAATTTTGCGTAGGCCTGTTGATTTAATCTTGAACTGCAATTACGATCAATAAATGCGCCGTCCTTTGTGTGTCAATGACAAAAAAGTAATCTTTAAATTGGCGCACCATAGCATAGGTAGTAAATAAGTAGAATTTTAAAGCAGAGGAAATTTGCACACAATCATTGGCTTGCCTTTTTAGGTACCAGGTACCACCTATTCAGAAAGTAATATTATACCAAATAAATACACATCTTTTCATCATAAATGTAGATATGAATGATTTTTCAAAATATAAAATCATATTTTTGAGATGATATTTAATTTATTTAATGATTTAATAATAATAAAGAAATGTATTTAATTTGATCATGATTCCATTCTTGATCCAATTGAATTCTCTCCCAAAACTACTCCAGGCTGGGCAGATGTTCAGGAGTAAGATAAGGTTGCCAACTTTCAAAATAAAAATTAGAGGAGAGGGTAAAAAAAGAGGCACATGCGAAACATTTTTTGAAACCTCGAAAAAACGACCCAGATATCTAGAATTTAACAAAAAGTTATGTAAATGGTATGCCGGTTGATGGTCTTTCTTACTTTTTCAAAAATATTTATATTCAAAACTTGTTAAAATAAAACAAACCATTTTCAACAAAACTTTTTTTTTCAAAACCAGCTAACAGCAAGTAAACATAAAGTAGTTAAACATGTTTATCGGTTCCACAAATATTTCTTATACATAAATATTTCTTCATTTTCTTTTCTGTACAAACGAGTGGGACTAGCGAAAGAGACAGATTAACAATTTTTTAAAGTACTGTGGCGATAGACGAATATTTTTTTAGATTTTGCGTTTGGTATGCAAAAAAAAGGACTTTTTTTCAATACACGAGAGAAAAGAGGACAGTGAGATCAAAAAGATGACTGTGCTCTGGAATTGCGAATGGTTCTTAGAGTAAAGCCGGTCCCACACGATGTGGCGAACACCCTCCAATGTTGGACACATGCACATTTGCCACATCGTGTAGGAGACACACTTGTCAATTGCAGTATCGTCGAAGCCTTGTCCAACGTTGGATGCATCGTGTAGGACCGGCTTAAGAGACAACACCCGATGCAGACGATAAAAAGGCCGGATTCGGCGATGCACTGGACGCATATGAATTGGTCTTCTATGTTCTTCAAACCACTAACCTCGCAATTCGATCTCTAAAGCTGCATCCACATTGTTTGCGAGCAGGCCGAACGAACACGTGAAACACGAAAAACATGGCAAACAGTCGGAGCGAGATGTTCGTGGCGCTCGCGACGCTCGCGGTGCTCCACGTGTTTGCGATCACATAAAATGCCTGTTTCGACTGTTCGGTTCAGTCGCGGTACATCAAAGAGATGCTTCGGAGCCATGCGAGCATACTTGGCGGCGCATGGTGGAGTATTAGCATGAAAAAGGTGATCGAAATTCGAAAAAGCAAATGTGTTTAAGATTTCCCAAAAAAAGATAAATGATAAGTTAAATCATGTCTGCCATGAATGCCGTTGCTATGGGTGTGTTTAGTTGCATTCATTTGTTTCAACGAAACGTCAAAGTTGTTACTTCTCACAGATAAGAGGTAAATGGCTAAATTTTATATTTAAAATTATAAATTGTTGTTGTTCTTGTGCTCTTTTAACGTTTATATTATTGTTTTGATTGAAAATGGCTCAGCAAGCTGCAGGTATGTATTCTACAAAAACGTATTATTTATTTTGATATTCTCTATACTAACGATTTTTTTTGCAACTAAAAGTTAGGCGTTCAGAAAATTTGATTAAATTTGTGACATTTTTATTATACTTAGAGATTTAGTTACGTAGCGCATTTCGAAGAATTCAGCATATTGTCTATATACGTTTTACTTAGTAAACATTGGGCTTTCATACAGTAAAATAAAATACTGCGACTTTTTGCGACTTTGCTGATAAAATGAGAAAAACATCCTTGGTTTCCTCTAATTTGCAAATCAGTGATATACTAATGCGAGGTGTAAACCGGCGATGACATTGTTGTGTACAAAGCGATCGCATTAGTGCCATTAGCAGTATAGAACAATTTGGCATTAGTAGCGGCTTTAGTGGTATGGGAATTGGTAGCGGATCAGTCGTAGCATTAGTAGTATTAGTTGCGATATTACTACTGGCATTAGTGGCATTGACCGTGGAAACACTGGAACAGTGATTTTTCTTTCTTTTTTTTAGAATCGACGAATTATCCTTTATTTTGTTCATATTATTTCCTCTTTAATTGAAAATAGCAATAATTTGTATAAGGTCTACATAAAAAAATTCGATCAACTATCGGTGTCAAATACCCCACTGTGCGCCGTTGCTTGCGAACCGAAAGATCTTGAGAAACACGACAAACAGGAAGCGCAAGCAACGCAAGCACAATCAGAAGCAAGAGCGTGAGCACGATCACGAGCAATGTGGACGCACCTTAAGAGCCAAAATTCTTAATCGTTCATATTGAAGTGATGTGGTTCCTCTGCGACGTCCAGATCTTCTTGCTCTATACCCTAGTCATTTTTGAGTCTAAACGCCGTGCGGTTTGAGTGACGAATTATTTCAAAATATAGAAAAATAAACGATATTGATTTGGCAACTCTGTGCGGTGGAGATCCACGCTCTTGATTGGTTCGTAATGAGTTTAACCTCAGAGCCAATTTGCAATCCGCCGACCGATTTTGACGAGTACTTGCACGTACGACCTTCAGACGAAATCCACGGTACGCATATGTAATGCGAAACAGGATCACGAAAGAGCGAAAAAATCGATACGTTATTTTAAAGTTGCCGACGACGAGACGTTGCAACATCTCAAGGTACAGGTTAAATAATCATCAAGGTTGTTATACAAAGCGTGTTTTAAGAGCCCCATACACTTCGGGGTTTTCACGGCAGCTAAAATGGCCTACATTTTCGTGTTCTACGTCTTTTAATTAGTAAAAGCAGTAGTTTTTTTTAATTAGTAGACAAATTGCTCGAGTATATGCATGGAAAAAAGTTTGGACCATTTTAACGAGTTTTCAAAGCTCTTAGAAAAATAGTAAACGTATTTCTGTGGCGGATGGCCCTACTGTAAGAAAATCTACGAAATAAAATAATTATTTTTTGTAAGCACTGCTGCGTTATTCCAACGGAGACCAACTTGTAAGCAGTGATTTACTAATAAACAAACTTGTCTAACAGATAAAAAATGCTTAATGTTTCAGGAAGTATATCTTCTTGTCGTCGGAAGCCAGAAAACTCAAATAACTAATAAAAACACTATTAAAATGTCTAAATATAACTATTCAAGTGTTCTTATATCAATCTTAGTTCTAATAGTACAGTAAAAACATTATCATTAACAAAAACTTTCACATTCTCAACCAGTCGTTTAAAACAATTATATAAAAAATAAAACAAAATTCAAAGAGCTTAAAATCTACTTGCCGCTGTTATAGGAAGGAAACCAACCCGCTATATGGCTTTCATTTCAATCTCAGAATTAGATCAAGTGCATTCAGTGGCTTATGTCATCTTCCTTATACTTTACGTAAATAACTACTAGCACTATGCTATAAATCGGCTTAATAACACTTGTTCCACTCGTATCACGAACAGCTATGTACACCGATTACTTCTAATCACACATCGTTACATTAAAAGATGCATTTGGACTGTTAACGGCTTTTAAACTCTTGTAAAAGGTCGTTAAAACTTAACGTAAATGGATTTGAACAAATAATGCGCGTGGAATGAAGAGAGTATTCTGTGTTTGCTCTGAATTTATTGCTATATGTATAAGTCACAACTTCTTAAGGTGGTGTTATTGCTCGTGATCCTGCCCGCGATCTTGCTTCTGATTGTGTTTGCGTTGCTATCCTGTGTTGTCGTGTTTCTCAAGATCATCAAAGTCCTCATGCTCTGGGTGATAGTCTACCAAGGAATAGATGATGATTAGGAATGCAATCCCGCACCAAAATTTCAATCCCGCAAACCCGCGGGATTAAAGCAATCAATCTCGCGGATCCGCAAAATTGCGGGACTGTAAACAATAGTCATACATTTGGTCCTAAATGGTACAAAAGGCATTGTACATTTTGCATAGGCCCACAATGATATAGCGTGTATCTTAAACTAGCTGTACCGAAATTTGGACCGATGTATACAGGGTGTTCAAAAAATATATTTAATATTAAATAAACTTAAATTTTATTATAATTTATCTGCTTATTTTATAAATAAAAATATTATTCTGATGTTAAAGTTTTTTTTAATTTTTGTTAGTTATCTGCTTTTAGATACACTCTATATCAATAATTTTTTGGCATATCCAGAATGTACAAAGTTTTTTGTACCATTTAGGTTACCAGTCGTTACTAGTCGTACTTGCTAAAAATTTCGATTTTTTAAAAATTGTAAATTTGCGGTAAAAAAGATTCTTAACCTAAATGTTCACACTCTTATAAAACCCCCTGTATACGAGAATTCACTAAATATATTTTCGAAAACCACATAGCATCTTAGTCACAATAGATGCATCTAAAACCTGGTCCAAACCGCATCCCAAAATCTTTTTTAGTTCGAGAGATATTGAACTTTAAATTTACCCTAAAATTTTGCTTGTCCCGATAATTATGTCCGGTTATTTGTCGAAATTGTCCACAAGTACTAGTTAAACGCTTTTCTTCACTTACGCACATACGCCAGAAAGAAATCTAACAACTAACCTGTTTATTTCACTTATTTTTAATGGCCAAGCCGTAAGGGGAATCCCCCGGGTTCCGAGCGTCGACGCATCGGCCCGGAACGAAGCGGTTTGATCTTGATCGAGATCGATTCGGTTACCCAGTAGTAATGTGTCGATCCCGCACAATCCCGCACAGTAAATCCCGCAACTTTGATCCCGCGGAATTTCAGAGGGATCCCGGATTTGTTAATATAAACGTTAATATAAACTTATGTCCTAAAATGCTTCTTTTCGGAGATACAGGGTGTAGAAGTTTCATTTTTATTTCGATTTTTTCGATCAGTCAAATATCTTTCTAGTGAAAACCTTAATTTTTGATGACATGTATTGATTATTAAGAAGCCAAACATTTTGTGGACGGTCGCTCGCAGCGATTTTACCAAGAGACATTTTTTACGTAGAAAAAGGCATAAATGTATATTTTTTCACTTACTAGTGTAATACAGGGACAGACGAAAAGTTATTACTCTTCAAAACAGTTAAAAAGATGTAGATGGTGCCTTCTACCAGTAGGAGTCATTTGACATCGAAATAAAAATTTTCATGTTCAAAACCCTCCAGATACTAATTTTTATCCAAATACCGTATTTAGTTCAGAAATTATTAAGAAAAAATCGAAATAAAAATGAAATTTATATACTCCCTGTGTCTCGGAAACGGAGCATTGTAGGACATAAGTTATTTATGTGGAGAATATGCTACCACAGTTTCCGGAATACAGTTCGGACCACCCTGTATACCTTACATTTTGAAAAAAATTCTAAAAACTAATTTATATATGGTAATACATATCTTATTGAATCTGAATGAAGAATTTTTTTGGATTCGGTTTAGGTATAAAAATAATTTTCCTTGATTAAAAAAGTTTACTGAGTTTTTTCCAACAAGAATTCCAGCTTTACTTATTTTGTAAGAAGTTTTTATGCCAATTTAACTTTAACGTCTTGGGTTACTGACGAAATACTTTTAAATTTGAAAGGGAAAAAATACCTGAGAAGCCTTTCAAGGAGGTTTATCTGGTTTTGAGTCGGAGTGAGGGTAACAGGGTTTGGTAAAATGGTTTTTACCAAAGTAAGGAATTTAATAAATACTTTTTCGTCAAGTTGTATCTTTTCTCGATATTTTGTTTTTTTGATTCATGCCAAGAGCTCTTTTTGTTGGAGTTAAAATACAGATTAATTTTTCATTAATTAAAAGTACCTAAAATAAAGATATTCCAATTAGCACACACCGGCTCCCCTACCTGTTTTCAGTTGTCAAAACCAATCTGACCCTTCAACTAAAAAAAAACAGAAAAAGAAAAAAGTTTCAAAAAGCTTTTGAAATTTAACCGGACCTGCATGGCCCTCGTTCTGTCGTCTCCATCCATCTGGAAAATTAACGACTGACGATCCCGGGAATTTCCGATTATTCCCTTCCGTTCTGACCCCCCTTCACCGCCCATATCCCTTGCCGGTCACGTCGTTTTGACCAATTGACGGATGCCTTTATGGTTCTCTTACTCTATCTCTCATTAAGTGGAAAAAGATAGATCAATGGTTCTAATTTCATTGTCTTATGTTCTTTGACTTGAATTAATTGATATTAATTTCCTTTCTATGTGAGTCCTTTCGTTTAATATAAAATAATAGTTCCCGTAGTAAGCAGCAGCGGACGACGGAATAACAGCTGAAATACCTACACTGAAAAAAAGGATCTCTCAGTCGAAATGAATATGACTTTGACCCAAAAGATTGGCGCTTTTCAATAGGGCCAAGAACGACGTTTTTTGCCCAAAGCATTAACTATCTTTTCATAAGCTTTAAAAAATTACTTTAGAGAATAGAAGAATCTATCTGTTCAAAGTATTTCACTCTTGACCCAAAATTAATATGCAAAGAAGTTCTTGCTACAAGAACAATAGTCTCTTTGATTCATGCAAAAATTCTTGATTGAAAAGGGACATTTCTTGATTAAAGAGACACTTTTCTTAAACCAATAGCGAATACCATTGGCTCAACTAAAATTTATTTTTGTCTAAGAGAAGTCTATACATCATATACAGGCATATTATGGCCATGTTTCTTGAATGAAGTACTTCCTAGCGTATTTTTGTTATTATCTTAAAACAAAGTAACTTGCACTTGGTTGAATGAAAATAGATTCAAGAGAAATTTTCGAATTTTTCAAGAGAACGTTTTCTTGAGTTAAGAGAGTTTTTCTTCAGGCAAAATATTTTCTTTTGCGCTAAAATAAATCCTCTTGCCACTAATTTTTTTTTTCAAGAACGATGACGACTTTCGTTCAAGTCTATCTTTTTTATCAGTGGAAGTACGCTGGTAGGATAACTTGAAAATCCTAACAAATTTATACACCAGCTGTCTAAGGAAAAAACATACCGCAACAATAAATAAATAATAATAGAATAGCGCCAACATAATTCTAATTCATAAGAAAGGCAGCAAAGAAGACATCAGAAACTTTAGACTAATAAGGTTACTACAAGTAACATACAAGATATTCATAAAAATAATTAACAATAGAATACAAAACACGCTAAACGCTGCAGAACCATGAGGACAAGCAGGCTTTAGAAGCGGCTTCAGCACGATTGATCACATACACTAAAAGACTATCAGCCGAACAAAAGAATACGAACTTCCACTAGCTATAGCCTTTATAGACTTTGAGAAGGTTCATATAGTCTCGATATATCCTAAAGCAATAATAGAAGCCCTAGCGAAACAAGGTATTGACAGATTGATTATAGAGAAAATCTCGTCAATATATACAAAGAAGCCAAAGCAAGAGTAATGATATATAAAACAACTCCAGAGTTCCCAACTGGCAAAGGACAGGGAAACGCAATATCCACAAAGCTGTTTACATCAACACCAGAAGAAATCTGCCGTCAACTCGACTGGACCAATAAAGTATAAAAATAGATGGAGAATATCTTAACCATCTAAGATTCGCTGATGACATAGTCCTAATTGCCAATAATAGTCCTGAAGAATTACAAGCACAATTTAACGAACTAAATACAGCCAGCAATAAATTAGGTCTTAAATTGACTTAGCAAAAACTAAAGTAATGTCCAACGAACTAGTAGTAGACAGAAAAGATATTCTAATAAATAACACAACACTGGAAATAGTAGAAGAATATATACAGGGTGGTCCGAACTGTATTCCGGAAACTTCGGCAGCATATTCTGCAGATAAAAATAAGTAAAAAAGGTCGTATAAATGTATGTCATTAAATGTTTAGTTTCGGAGATACAGGGTGTAGAAGTTTTATTTTTATTTCGATTTTTTCCAAATAATTTCTGAAGTAACGTCAATATTTGATGAAAATTGGTGTCTGGGAGTTTTTTGACATAAGAAATTTGGGATGTTGATGTCAATATGGCTCCTACTTGTAGAGGGCGCCACCTACATATTTTTTAACTGGTTTGAAGACTAATAACTTTTCGTCCGTATCTGTTTAAAACTACTGAGTAAAAAATATACATTTACGTAAAAAAGGTCTCTTGGTAAAAATCGCTACGAGTAATGGTTCTCGAGATATTTGGAATCAAAATTATCAATACCTGTCATCACTGACACAGAGTAGTGGCCAAAATTATAGCAACTTTGAAAATTCGAATATAATATTGCCTACAAAGTAATAGCAATTTTCCTATTAACCCAAATAAAATGTTGAAGTCTAGATGTCTTATTTTAAGGACATTCAAAGTTCGTTAATCTATTAAATGTGAAAAAAAAAATCTATTAATGTATGAAAAATAATTAATATTTCGTAAAATATCCTTTCTGTCTGATGACCTCTTCACACCTTCTGGGCATAGATTGCAGCAAATCGGTTATACAGGGTTGTTCACCACATACGACACTGTATTGTAGCTAAACGAAGAGATTTTTACAAATTGTAAGTTTGGGGTTTGTTGAAGGACTATTAGAGCTACAATTTAAAAATATTTTTACAAGATACAGAGTATCCCAAATAAATAAAAAATATCAAAGTTGTATTTTTTAAATGGAACACCCCCTATATTATTACATTTTTAGTTTCTACGATTAAAATAAAGGTAAATTTGATTAAGGTTTACTACATTTAAACCTTACCGTTTTTAAAATATTTTCAATTTCGTGAAATTGCAGTAAAAATTTCAAGGCTTCATTTCTCCAAGGGTAGCAAAGTTTTTAATACTAAATATTTACTGAAGTTTATTTATTGATCAGTTATTGTGTTGCAATAATAAAAAAAATACTACCTTATACAGAGTGTCTAAAAATTTATTTTAAATAATTACTAGCTTTAAACGGCAATAACTTGTTTAATTTAAATGGAACCCTCTGTATATTTTACGAGAATAAGATGCACAATTTAATTGTCTATCAAATTGTATTATCCATTTTTTACCTATCTCTTGAAGTTTCCGTGGAAAATGCATTTTATTGTAATTTAGACATTTATCAATATACCTATGAAATACTGACATTTTAGATTATTTTTAAAGATGTACCAAATTTTTAAAGAGTGCAGATACTGATATTGTCGATATAGTTCGTTTATTTCATTAGAAAGTAGAAAGACTGTTTAAATATTTGTTAAAGAGGACCAATTAATATGATTCCAGTATTCAAACTACATTAATTGACTGTTTGCGTTGATTAATAATAATAGCTCCAAATACTAAAAAACTGAATTTTGTATGTGTATTAGACAGTGTGTGGTAAAAAGTAACTCCTTAAAAATGATATTTCATTTTTTGACAAATGCTTATTTATAACAACAGAGACGTTCATTTTCATAATTTATTATTATATTGATTTCTGATTCAAATCCACATTTATTTACGATAATTTATTAACGAATTAATATTTGGGCTAAAATAATGGTGGTATATTTAATTTATATTTACTCTACTCTTTTATAAAGATTTAAATAGTTTTCTTTTTGCATACAAATGGGCTAGTAATATTATCGTTTTGCTAAAAACGAAAATGAAGCCTGTACATTTTGTACATTTGTTGCTTTAAAAACAATCTAAAATATCAATATTCCATGGGTATATTGATAAATGAGGTCTAAATTATAAAAAAAAACATTTTCTACGAAAACTTGAAAGGATAGGTAAATAGTGGTATAATACAATTTGATAGGCAATTAAATTGTGCATCTGATTCTCCTAAAATATGAGGGGCGTTCCGTTAGTTATTGCCGTTTAAAGCTAGAAATTATTTAAAATAAATTTTTAGATACTCTGTATGAGGTTTATTATTGTAACACAATTACTGATCAATAAATAGACTTCAGTAAATATTTAGCATTAAAAACTTTAAAACCCTTGGAGAAACGAAGCCTTAAAATTTTTACTTCAATTTCACAAAATTGAAAATATTTCAAAAACGGTAAGGTTTAAGTGTAATAAACCTTAATCAAATTTACCTTTATTTTAATCGTAGAAACTAAAAATGTAATACAGGGTGTTCCATTTAAAAAAATACAACTTTGATATTTTTTATTTATTTGGGACACTCTGCATCTTGTAAAAATATTTTTAAATTGTAGCTCTAATACTCCTTCAACGATCCCAAAACTTACAATTTGTAAAAAATCTAATAGTTTAGCTACAATACTCCGTGTCGTATGTGGTGAACAATCTTGTATATGTTACTGTAAATGTCCGAAATGCGGTAAAACCTAGGATAAGCGCGCTAAACCTAGGATTTACCAATGAATTAACACCCTCCAAATAACCACGCTAACCAACTCGCAATGCGGTAAAATCTAGGTTTTATCTCTACTACCAGAAATCAACAGAAAAATTAAGTTAGCATGCGGAGGAGTTATAGAAGAAACTCAATCATATTCAAATCTAGAATGCCACTCTAAAGAGGAAAACATTTGACCAATGTGTACTTTCCAAGTGGAAATCAACTTAAATTGGAACTCGAGTACCTAGAAGACTCCATCTTTAACCTGGAATGGGAAATCCTCCAACGGTCTAAGATACTGAAGGAAATTTCTTAGAACTCACGACCGAAGAAAAATCAAAGATTTTCCTTGATTTAAGTAAGAACAATCTTCGGATTATCACGGAGTTTTTTTTAACAGGACACTGTCTTCTCAATGAACACCTCAGTAGATTGAAGCTGAAACACCTGAACACCTCATTACTGAGCGCGTCGAGTCGACAACCATTCGTGCCATAAACTTTGGTACGACTTTATGAGATGGAGAATTGCTCTATGTAAAACCGTCTCAGATACTGTCAAGGAGGACACAATAGATCTGTGAGGCCGCGGTGATTAACCCCCATTCCATACATTCTACATTCTAATTCCTTTTATTTCAATTTAATTAGTATTAATGTCTTTTCGAAATAATTAATACACCTTTTTGTTTAATTTAATTACATTTAAAAGCTTCTAAAGCCGACCTAGGGTTAATTGTGTCTGCTAAAGCCTCTCTGGCTGAACTACACGTTTAAATTTAATTACATTCCGTAATTAATTTATATAGAGTAAACATTCAAGCGTGGTATTAAACGTGCATAATATAAAATGTATAAAGCCCCATCTACACGGACCGTTTTACCTGTCAAACATTGTGCGCAGACGAAAAAGAACGGATGTTTTACTTGAAGTGAATTTAGACGGAAGATCTCTCTCTCTCTCGTCTAGAGCAGTGATGGCAAGCCTATGATTGCTAGGTAACCATTTGTTTGTTTAAGCGGGTTTATTTAGATTTTCTAATTTGTGTAGATAATTTACATTCTGTTTTTATTTTTTCAAGCACACTGGGCATTGACACAACAGCAATTTAAATACTGTCTATAACTTTCAGTTTGATCATCACAGTTCTAAAGTTACGCAAATGACGACAAATGCGTTTGTAGTGTTTCAAATAAAGCAAAAGTGTTTAAAAATAGCAAATAAAGTTTACAATTTTACTTACATACATACATACATATATACTGCCATTACTCGCTGACGAGTATTTGACACGCATCAGAAGATGGTCACGCAAGGCGTTTTCTTTCATGAGCCTTTCTGTGACTGAAAAGCCCGATACGTGATGTTATCTGTCTACCCCACTCCGGACATTTGGAAATCTCATTGCTTTGTTGCCTCTTCACTTTTTGGTTGTGGCTGTTAACTGACTTTACAATTCTTCTGCATTGCGTTCTATTGTAAGCTGCTTCTTCCCACTCATTCTGCATGTTAATCCCCTTTAAATTTTCGTGGAAAATATCCTTGTACCTTTTGAGTTGTCTCGATACGAGTCATTCTGCATACGTGACCAGCTCATCTTAAGCAAGATTTGGTATTCATGACTTCAATACTCTCGCAGTTAGTTTTTTCAAGGACAGATACGTTTGAGACAAGATGGAGCCATTTGTTTCTTAATAGTCTGTCTGAGGTGTCTCTGTTGCAACTTGTTTAATGCGTTCATGTGCCGGCGGTACGGTACCCAGGTTTCGATTGCTCGGTACACTGCAAGTTTCGTTTTTGTGCTCAAGTCATGATTGTAGAAAACCCTGTCTTTTAATTACCAGAATGCTCTTGATGCGCTGCTAATCCTGTGCTGAATTTCAGAGTCGATATTGGCCTTTTCCGAAATCAAGCTGCCGAGGTAATTGAATTCCGCTACATATTCCAATAGTTCTCCGATTTTTATAGCATTGTTGTGATCTTCCGGGGGACTCCACATGATTTTAGTTTTGTCGATATTCAGCTTAAGGCCCAAAGCCTTGTACGCCCAGGTATATCAATTTTACTTATTGAAAAAAATGACAAACCAATGTTTAGATTTAAAAATACTGAGTTAAATTTTTTAAACTTAATTCTGGGGTAAATGGGCATTAGTGACTCACGATCTAATACTAAATAAAATATGAACAAAATTTGAGCTTTCCGCGACTCAAAACGATTCGCCATCCGTTGTCTAGGGATTTAATGAGAACTAACTTTTTTAAAAGGTAATATAAAAGTAACACAATAGGAATTTGATATGTCTTGACATTTCGTGAACCAGGAAACCTTTTCAAGTTTTTAAATTATGAATATTTAAATATCTTGTATCAATGACTAGCAAACTTTATGATAATTAGAATGAAATCAAAACCGATTTAAAAATAAAACCAGTTTGAATTTGAATATTTCAAGTTAAAAAAATCCCTTCCGTACGGTCCTGACCCAATGTTTATTTTGCTCTCGTACCTGTTTCAAGATCCGTCTGGTTGATCGGACGATCCCCCTTGTCATAATGAAGCGGCGTTGCCACTTGCGATGCTTTATCCCTAAATTTTACGCCCTAAATATTTTTATCAGAGGGCATTTATTTTTTATTCAGATTTATTTTATTTGTGTCTGTGGTGAAATAATTAGAGTTTTTTTTTTCTAGGAATTTGATAGGTACTGAATCCTGTTTTACTATCGGAATAAGATGGCTATTTTTTGTTTCCGGGTTCCTAGTTTTGTCCCTATTTAATGCCGGGTCCAGACCAAGCAGACAAAACGACTACAAGACAGAAACATTCATGTTTTACGACAAAATTGCGACAAATCCAATACATTTCTGCGACATTTTTGTCTAATTTTTGTATTGTTTCAAAATTCGGAGACTTCAGTGTTCCGTCTTGAGTCGGTATAAAGATCAAAGTGTCTATGTTTTGTTCGTATATTTTACAAGTTGTCGGCGCAGTGTGGATGGCGTGTGCTGCCAACAGTAGGAGACCAATGAAATCAAACATGGTTAATAAAACTCATTCGCAACAACTAAACATGAACTAAACTTTTGACTTTATTGTACCTTTGTCCTTGCGGTGTGGACAATTTGTCTCAAGTTTGTATTGTCAGAATTACCCATTTTTTGTCGCAAGTTTGTCTTATTTTTGTCTCAAAATCGTGTTTACTTTTTGTCGTTTTGGTCTGGACCCGGCATAAGATAAGTTGTACGTATCTTTCGATAGCGTAGATTTCGGCCTCTGCGGATGAGTGCTTTTAGCGTGTGTGACGTGAGCTGTCAGTTGCTGAAAATGACGGAATTCCAAACCTAATTTTTTAAAAAATTAATTTTCTGTATAATTTTATTTTCCGTCAATTTTTCCGATATTTTAATGTTCTATAATTCCAACAAATCTGAGGTTATTAAAATCGGCCCAGCCGTTCTTCAGTTATAAATGATAAGAATAAACTAACCTTATTAAAAAATATGCCAGTATTTTTATTGATTGCAGTGGTAAATTATCAATATAGCCATGAAATGCAACTCTACAGATACAGATAGTAATTTTCAAGGTTTTTAGTATGCGATAAAAGTTTGAACTGATTTTTATGTCTCTGTTTGTTTGTTTTCATTTGCTAGACGTTTTTGTTATCTGCATTTATCATAAAAAACGAGCTATACCGGGTGCGTCTCAAAAGTGACTCACTCCTATAACTTTTCGGTCACTTCCTGTTTCACCGGAAATGACTACAACTTTAGATTTTTAAATGGCACTCTCGGTATTTCTTTACTTTATTCGATAGAAAATAACACTCTGAAAATAATGACATATCATATGTCAACTTTTGACATTTTCGTATATGGTTTATTTGAAATTATAACATGCGGTTCATAACGAGAATTTGACTCGAAATACTGAGTGTGTAGTATCAAATTATTTGTAAAAACATGCTTTTTCCAAATATGCTAATGAGCCACCCTCGTTCCATTTGAAAAAATTGAGATATATTTAAAAATACGCGATTTGGTCATCCAAACCAAACCCGACCAGGACAAGACACTGAAAAAAAATTAGATGATCAAACCTATTTTTCCAAGGCTCCTTGATTAAAAATTTGTGTTTCTAGCATAGCCACTCATAGTACTCTAGATTGAATTTTGAAATACAATTTTTTATTAAGCAAAAATATCAAAAGTTGACATACGGTATGTCATTCTATTCAGAATGTAATTTTCTATCGAATAAAGTAAATAAAATACCGACGGTGCCATTTAAAAGTCAAAGGTGTAATCATTTCCGGTGACACAGGAAGTCACCGAAAACAATTGAAACGTCAATTAATCCTAATTTATGTCATATATTAACATACCAAATCTCGTTTTTTTATCTGAAAAAATAAAAAAAGTTATAGGGGTAAGCCACTTTTGAGACGCACCCGGTATACTCTCTTGTATAAACAGTTAAATAAAAAAAAAGAAATATATTATATTTTTGGCTCAGGTTTCCTATACCGTTATTTACTTTTTTTATGTACATTTATATAATTCAGAGAATTACTATATAAATATTATGTAACAAGAATGATAGGTTGGGACAAACTCTACGCTCGATATAGTTAGTTAAGAACAGGCGATTGAGATTGTCGGGTCGCTCTTATGTAGTCCTGAGTCCTACGACGGAATAAAGGAGTTATAAAGGAGATCCCGTGTTTTATTTGGAAAACACGTACTAAATTCTGACATCAGAAGTGCGATCGACCTACTAAAAGTACCACAAAAGTTTTAAAAAGTGCCAATATGCCGTAAGTACTGGAAAATGAGATAAAACCGTAAAGCAATAAGTTCAGCGGTGTTAGTGAATAAAATGATGATATTACCTACAGGAAAATTTGGAAATTAGCTATTAAGTAAGAATCCTTTGGAAAAATAGCACACACACTTCAAAAATGGAAAAACCAAGGCTGTTACGATGTGCAAGATTCAAACTACTAGTCATATTTGCTAAAATAGGTCTTTGGAGTGGCCATGTTGGCGTAAAAATTAAAGCAGTGAGAAAGTAAAACTTCGGGGGATGCATTTGAACAAGATAAGTACACAGACATCAATTCAGTTAAAAATATAAACGTTTTAGTGGCTTGCTTGCGATTTTAAAGGCATAATTGAAATTAATACCTAATAAAAAAATCAATTTGTGGAAGAATCAAATAAAAATAACTACCGTAAGCTGTTGCTAGGATATTCTATTAATTTTAATTGTATTTTTTTAAACATTGGGAATGATCGTAAACCCTTAAGTCCTCATTCAAAACCTGGAAATTAGTAGATTAAATTAATGGTTTCAGTTATACTTTATACTTAAAAATTACCGATCATTCACAGTGTCTAAAGCTTCATTCAGAACTTCGAAATCAGTGGAATAAATTAGTAGTTTCAATTAGCCGTAGAAGTTTGTTCACCTAATTTTATTGTAAGCATTCATAACGTCATAATTAGTGGTAGGAAGTTTCAATTAGTGGTAGGAATTTTCAATTAGTGGAAAAAGTTAACAAACTTTTCCACTAATAATTATACTTCAAAATTTGCGAGGAATGTCAAGAAAAATCTTGGTTAGAAATCAAAAGTTATTGTTTTATAAGCTAAATATTATGCTTTCTCTATGGATACAACAGACTACTGTAAGCTGTCGCTAGGATATTTTATTAATTTTAATTGTGTTTTTTAGACATTGTGAATGATCGCACACTAAAAAGTATAAAATGTAATTGAAACCACCAATTTATTCCACTAACTGGGAGGTTCTGAATGAAATTTAAGAAATATAATTAAAATTAATAGAATATCCTAGCAACCGCTTGCTGTAGTCAGTTGTATATGTATAGAGAAAGCCTAATAATTAGCTTATAAAACAATCAACTTTTCATTTCTAACCACAATTCTTTTGACGAAAGATAATCAAAGACCAAAATGACATTACTCGCAAATTTTGAAGTTAATTAGTGGCAAAAGTCAAAAGTTTGTTAACGTTTTCTACTAATTGAAAATGACTACCACTAATTTTGACGTTCTGAATGCTTACATTGAAATTAGAGGATCAAATTTGTACGCTAATTTATTCCACTAATTTCTGGGTTCTCAGTGAGACTTTAAATTTGGGCAATTCCATGATTACTCACCGGACATTTAGAATAACAACAAAATTTTAAGAAAGTGTATTTTGTCCTTCATATGGGCTAGGTAAAGTTTTAGGTTATTATTTTCACAGACAATGATTTAAATTACTGTTGTGATACAGAACAAGATATTGAAATTTATAGTGATTAAAACATTAATAAAAATCTATGATTACTCACGGGACATCAAAAAATTTGGATTTTTAAAATTTTGTTTTTAATAGTTTTTTTCTCTGAACCTATACAAAATAAAATACATTAAATGGAATTAGGAACTTACATGTGCTAAACTTAAAATTAATTTGCTATAACTGTATTACAAGATACAGATATATTTGGGATATAAATAATTTGTTGATTACTCACTGGACATTACTCACGGGACACTACGATTTTAATATAAATTTTTATTTAGATTCAAAAAAATAACATAATATTTGATAACTAAATAGAATAACATTGAACAATATTTGAGTGCTTGGAATTAAACACCTTTCTAACCTCAATTTGATAATTACTAAAATTCCTAAAACTATGAAAATTTGTTGTATTTGGTACTCTTTTAACTAGATTCCATTTTTCATCTAATTAAATTTTTGCTGCTTCAATTTCATCGGAATTTATTAGGATTATATTAATTTTCAATTCTATTAATTTATAATTTTTAATTTTCAATTATATTAATTTTCAATTTTTAATTTTTTAATTCTCGGCATGTTTTTTAAGATACACTTGCCTTCAATTTTTGTCCGCATTAATTTTGTCTCGATACTTGTTAACGCGACTCCAAACTCGTGCCTGCCTTTCATTATTCTTAATTTTTGCCATCCTTAAATAAAAAGAACCTATGACCGTTATATTGTATTGATATTTTCAACAATTATTTAAAAAAAAGACGGTATTAAGTAATAAGAAATATAACTGGCGATAAGTCTTGTAATGTTAGTAAAATTATGTTTTTTGATATATTTGGTAAAATAATAAACGTATTTCTTTAAAAAAGCACGTTTACAGCAAAATGTTATGCTGTAACTTTTAACTGATTACTCATGGGACAGTTTAAACAAATTAAAAAAAAAATATTTCCAAGAATCTTAAAAAACTAAGTTATATTGACAATACATGTTACCCAATATATACTATAAGTTTGATTCCATTTATACGGGTTTTCTATAGAAATAACGACAAAAATTTAAAAACTTTTCTTTTTTGGTTACTCACGGGACAAAAAGTTGAGCTATATTTGAATTAAATTAAAGTAATTTTTACTTACATTTGACACAAAAATACACCAGTACACAAACGCTTGACAACAACAGTAAATGACGCGCACCAGGCCCAGAGCTAGCGTTCTTTTGTTTTTCCATAGCAACTCTTCATATAAAATGCAATTATTAAAGATTTTTTGCAAACTAATTCTAATAATTTACCCCTAATTTTTTTCGCGAAATCTGGCTAACTTAGATAATATAAGATAATTTTTAAGAAATTTGATTCTTTTTGAGGCGTATGATGAGAGTTTTTTCAGTAATTTAATCACTTAAAATATATAAGAAAATTAAAG
>NW_022145617.1:2207958-2213903 GCF_002938485.1 Sitophilus oryzae | reverse complement strand
GAGTTTTTGGAAGAAGAAAAAGATATTTTGGAAGAATTTTTTTTTGAAAAAAAATTTGAAAGATATTTTTTTGGAAATAGATTTGTGTGTCTGGAAACAAAAAAAATCCTGGTTTAATCCTTCTATAATTAGAGTATTTTTGACGTATTGAAGTTTTATGTCAATATTTAGTAAATGATGCCTAGAGATTGATCTCGCCAAAATTATCATCGATAGAAATTTCTCAGTCGTCTTTGACTCCAATTGTTTCGATCATACGTAATATAGGCTGAAGGCGGTTCCAAAATAATTAAAATAAAATATATCGCATACATTTTACGCAAATATTTGTGGAATACAGTAATTAAAAACAAGTTTCAGTAACAAACATTGAATAATCAAAACAAAAAGTTCTAAATTGGTTTCAATCAAAATGTATCGAATTCAACAGGATATGCATACAAATAAATTTTCAATCCCCCAAAACGATTTTTTACTGTAAACAGTAAAACTAAACAGTTTTAAAACATGTTTGCACATTTATTAGTTGCCTGTATAACCTGTAAATAAAAGAAAATGGAATACAATAATATGGATATTTTTTTTAAAAACTGAATGTTCAAATATAGAAACCCATTTTTTTAGCCGATATGAAACCACAAAATAAGAACGAAATCTTTTCATTAAATTTTAATATGAAAAAATATCCAATTCAGAAGAGAAAAAAGTGACATTTCTTTGCGATCTTCGGAATTGAAAAATGGCAAACAGATCAATAATCCATTATGGCACACCTAATAAGTTCTATTTTTAGTAAACACAGTAAATTTGAAATATCCTTCAAAATATACAGGGCGGACACAGTAATAGATTTTTTTTCAGAAAATGTAATGACTTGTGTCTGCTAAATTCATTTTGAGACTCACTTTATTGCTGGCTGTATTTGGTTCGTTAATTTGTGCTTGTAGTTCTTCAGGACTAATGGCAATTAAGACTATGTAACCAGTGAAGATCTAGTAATCTTCCTTACTGCTTTTATTAGCGAAATAGAAATTAATTATTTTGGTCCGTTTTAAGTGTCCAGGTTTGTTGGTTATAGTTAGATTTGAATATTATTTTACATAGTCACAGAACACTCCCAAACAATTCCTTACTAACTAACTGTCTAAATACATCATCGAGTCCTTTAAAAACAGAAAACTCGACAAACAATAACTCAAAAACAGCGTACAATACATTAAAAGGCAGTCGAGCGAATATATCTCGAGAAGAACCGTCGAAAATATATTGCCGGCCGGCAAAAATAGCCGGCGAGCGACTAACGAGCGGAACCTTACAATAACCGTACCTTGTAAGGGTCGAGGGGTTAAAGAATAGAACTAATAAGGACGCGGAGGTCTATAATGACCTCGTTCTGGCTTGGGGCCAACTTTTACCTAGCTATCTCCTCGACGGCACGGCGGCCAAGTGAAATTCGGGCGTGGCCGTTATCCAGGTCCGGCGAAAAAGGAGCGTTGCCTGGGTTAATTAGGGACATCACGATAATGTAAAAATGGCCACGCAAGGTATCGGGTAGCAAACAGTAAATATTGATAGGCTCGAAGAAGGATTATTTTATTATATCTATTTTTACTACCCGTAATAACAGCTTAACTTGGTTAATAAAGGATATTAGGAATGCTAGAATATTAAAATATAAAAACCTACAGAAGACAGAAAAATGGTCAATCTTTCTCTCACACATAGCTTCTCCCTCTCCCTTCTTGTTTTCTCGTTCTTTCTCTGTTTCTTTTTTCTATCTTTTTTCTCTTTCTCTGTTTCTCTTTCTATCTGTTTTTCTTTCTCTGTTTCTTCTTTCTATGGTTTCTATTTCTGTTTCTTTTTTCTTCTCTCTGTTTTTCTTTTATGTTTATTCTATTTCTGTTTCTTTTTCTTTCTCTCTTTTTCTTTTTATGTTTATTATTTCTTGTTTCTCTTTCTTTTTCTGTTTTTTTTATGTTTTCTATTTCTGTTTCTCTTTCTGTCTCTCTTTCTTTGTTTATCTTAGGACCTACGACCGAGAAAAATCGATTTTTCTTGATTTAAACACAATTTTCGGATTTTCATGTTTTTTTTGTCAATAAAGACCTCAGTAGACTGAAGCTAAGAAATAACGGGAAAGACTAGAACATCGCATCACTGAGTATGTCGAGTTTAGTTTGGTTTGGTTTGGTTCGATTTAAAAAAAATGAATCTTTGACATGTCACGACTTTAGATCAACCCTGTCTTATAAAATTTTCTTTAAATTTATTACTCGCCAATGACTTAATTTTTGCGGTATCTCGTATATTTTACCCAATAATCGACCGTTTCCATACATATCAGCGACCCTGTATATGAAATATCAGTAGGATAACATACCAAATAATTCTATCGGTGTTTGCCGACTGGGAAAATAAATATTGAAAATCTTCGCTACCTCCTGGACTAGTATGTGTGTAACTACCTTTAGAATCATGTAAATAATTACATAATAATAAAAACTGAACTTCTACTGAATTCTACCATGAGAAAAGAGAAAAATTAACACCAAAAAAGCAGGATCCATTGTTTCAACGATAGTATGGCCATGGTTGACCTTGCCTAGAGTTCAGGGAAGAAGACAATGTACTTCGGTGGTACCGTTTCGAACTGGTCAAATTCAGCGGCGAGGAACGCGATCGACGGTTCGTTAAACTTAACTGAGGTGATGCGATCATTTCCTCGATTCGAGCCAGGCAGCACGAAAATCATAAGAACGTAAAAAACTGAAGGCATGTCGTAATGGTGGTCCTTTCTTTGTTTAGCAAAAATGTATTTCTTTATTTTTTACTGAATTAATATAAGCTTATATCGTCTTGGTTACGCTAAGTATAAATATAAAGACTGTTCAGGCATCGTTCACCGTTACGTCATCATTATTTGTCAATTATGAGTTTTAGGGTGTGTCTGAGATCAGTTCATATTGTTTAGAAAATTTTAAGTACGTTCCTATATTATCGATTTAGCGAGTTTCGTTAAATCGATAATTCGTAAATATCAGGAACTTGCTATATTATTGAAAAACGCTATGAATTTGTATTTTGCATAGGAATATTACACCTTTGCATTGTACTTACTTCATATACGGCGTCCACGGGCAAGAGTGTTCTACCAGCGTCACTTTATTGAGAAAATTAATTTATAAGCTAGCAATGATTTCTTGTTCATGTTGGTTTAATCTTTGAGGTATTACTGCAATAAAAAAAATTGAGTTTTGTTTTATAGCAACAATCGAATTTTAATTTTGACATTGATCGATGTCCGTCAGTAAAATTATAAGCCCAAATCAAATGACAGTAATAATTACTAAAAAGAATATGCAGTAATTTACGAAATGCCGTAATGACGTCACCAATCTCGTTCATTTGGTAGCCAAGTGATTGAGAGAATTTGACAATATATGACGTGACGTTGACCGATGGCTGAGTATTCTGTAGTTACTTTTTTTGTGCCTCAAAGTTATATAACTAATCACAATATGTTACATTCTTGATACTTGGTTCATAATCTTCTTTTAAAAAATAAAATCATTTTTCTTCCAAATTCTATTATTAGACATCTATAAAACTATATACCTTTTATTTTCGTGCTTTATTATATAGCTCTACTTTAGATCGGTTTATTTGCGTTTGCCGTCCAAATGGATATAACTAATTTTAAAGAGAAAGATTGATGCTTTCCCCAAACCAAACCAAGCCCTTCTGGTATAAGTAATTAACATTAAAACTTAATTATTTAGTTTTAAAATAGTCACTAAGAGTCCATTTTGCTGCTTCAGTCCGAAAAGTAGTAGCAACAAGCATCAATTGCTAACTTACGAAATAGGAATTAAAATGCCATAATTTCAAGGTAGAGGAAATTATAGGTAACAACCAAGAAATACAATAAAGTTTTTTTCTTTAATGATATAAAATGAAAATGGACACCTACGCAACTAATCTAATCATTTATTTACATCATTAATGTCACATATAATCAATTTACAAGAGTTTCATCACCATCCCTTGCTACAATACTTTTGCGTCCCAGCCACTGAAGGTATTTTTATATTCCTTTTCGTAAATGGATACATCTTACGCTTGTCGTGCTTCTTCAGCTTTTTTTTTTTTTTTTTTCCAATATTTTAATGGAAACGTATTCGAACGTGTGCCGAATTCGTGCGAAAGGTGTTTTTTGAAAAACCGGCTTAAAAAGAGACAAAAGAAAGCGTTAATACGAATAATAATAAATACCGGAATACAATAATAATGCAACATTTGTGTTTTAAAATGGGTTAAAATATACTAAATTCAGTAAGAAATGTAAAATTATCTACGTACTACTGGAATTATAGTGTGGTTTTAATATCCTTTGGGCAATTAACACCCTTGTAATTCCCTTGATACAGAAATAACTATAATATTCTTATACAACTATATTGTTTAAACTTTTTGATATCTTATTCTGATAATTCCTTTTTAACTTCTTACCTCACTTTTATATGTAGATTTATATGGAACATGAAAAACATTTCAAAATTTGAAAATGCACCCTCGATAAATCATCCTGCTCTTTTCAAGTCTAAGCTTTCTAGGTTTTCTATCGATTCTAAAGTAGGTGTGTATGCTCCGATCTCTATAGAGATAGGGTACTAACTACGTAATATAGAGACGAAAGCTTTTAACTTTAGTAATTATAGATTTTATTATCTATAACTTCTATATAATATAATCATTATTTATTTGATAATTTGGTCTGCGTTATGTCTGATATTATGTGGTGAAAATTGAACAGCATTAAGCTGAGAGTGTAGCCATTAGACTGTTATGTGTTCATAATTAACAAATTTGTGTCGAACCATTAGTTTCCTAACGATAAAAGCGAATGCTATCTATGTCTGTTATAGATGTTAACTATTATTTACGCTGTTATCAACAAATATCAACTACATACAGTTCAGATACGTACGATAAGAATCATGTACAACCTAACTTAATCTAGAATGAGTGGGAGGGGGGTTAATCACTGACCTTATGATCCATTGTGTCCCCCTTTCGTGAATCATAACTGAAGAGCAGTCCCAGGGCTTTGACAAAAGCCAGTATCTGGACTTGGTTTTATGGAGGGTAGTTCTCCATCTCCAATACCAGTCGTACCAACCTCTCATGGCACGAATGGTTGTCGTCTCGGCGCACTCAGTGATGAGGTGTACTGGTGTTTCACCATCTTCTGCCAGAATCTGCATTCGCCGTTTCTTCGTAGTTTCAATCTACTGAGGTGTTCATTGAGGAGACAGTGTCCTGTTAAAAACTCCGGTGTCCTGTGACAATCCGAAGATTGCTTTTACTCAGACCCAGGAAGATCTGTAGATTTTTCTGATCATAAGCCCTTCTTGTGAAACTTTTTCGAGTGTCTTAGACCATTGCAAGATTTCCATTCCAGGTTGCGGATGGGATCTTCCAAGTTCTTGAGTTCCACTTTGAGTTTTCACTTGGAAAAGCAGAACGGTCCAGTTAGTGGAGGTTCGCTCCTTTCCTAGCATAGATTATTTGTTTTTTTTCGCCTTCATCCCTTGGTGAGCAGGCACCCAGTGTAGAGGACTTTTGTTTTCTTTTGCTTCAATTCCATGCAGCTTCTGGCGCATTCTTTGACCAATTCTGAATTGATTGATACTGAGTTGATCGCCTTAACGCTGCTTGACTATCAGATATATTATATTCTTGTCGATAGTTCCTATCTAAGATAAGTTGTACGCATCTCTCGATAAAGGGTGATTTCGCCTGTAGGATATTAGGTGCCCATTGTTCGAGTAATTAGCTCATTCAAATTAATTCTGATCCCTGCAGCCCGTATTGGTTTTGAAGCATCAGTATACCAAGTTATGGTGTGGTCTTTTAACTGCTGGGCAAGTGTTTCGCTCTTCCAG